>NW_017181113.1:1397357-1426242 GCF_001652005.2 Ceratina calcarata
ATACATATTAAAGGGACATTAACGTAATTAAAGAATCAGTATCCGATAGCATGATCAGATTCCATGCAGGACACACTTTGCTGAACGAAACTTTGTTAGAAACCGGGATCGAGGGATTGCATATTTATTAGGGACCGTCTGTTGGTCAGCTTATGATACTTCGATCACTGTTGCGGATCAGAGGACGCTATTTGAGAAGCGTATCACGCAGAAGTAAGTTCTCTAACGAGATATCATTTTTAAATAATACAATTATATATTTACTTCCTTGAACATTTAATTGTTCTACTTTTTCTAATGCTGTGCATCGTGTAACAAATTTTTCTGTCTTGCTAATCTTTTACTATGTACATCGTGAGGTACATATGTCACGAGCTAAACTCATTTATTTCTTGCTATATATGAAAACATGATAATAAACATAATATAGTTAGACAGAAGCAACATGCAAACTCACATGTTTACAATATTGTAATAATTTAATGTTCAATCACCGGATCTCAAAACTGAATGAAAATTTCTTACTCGGACTATATATTTGACATCCTTAATATAGTTAGCAAAATCATTGCAGGCTCTTGGATTATTACTCCAATACTGCAATTTGTATAACAAATTTTTTATTCTTATTAAATACTCGGCGATCGTTTATGCACGAGTTTACTTTGATTAGGAGAAGTCAAAGCACATACAAATCGATAAAATCCCACGTGTCAGGGGAAAAAACGTGGTCTTGCCTTTGGAACGCGGGAAGAATTTTCCAATCGGCCCCCGACAATTTCAATTAGTCAGTGAATTCTCAGCGGTCCACGTTCAAACGTTTGCCCGCTCTAATTAGTTCGGATTATCAAAGTTACCGTTCCGTCCGAATTCATCCGAGGTAGGCACTCGTACGTAACCCGTTGACCTAAAATCGATGCACTTTACACCGCGTTCAGATTTGCGTGGGAGATCGATTAAACGTCCGGTGATCCCCCGTTTAATCCCCCCAGACGCGTCCGGAAGAACTCGACCGACGAATTCCTCAAGAGTATTCCTTCGGTGCCACGAGCATGCTAATCGGTGAAGTGCTCCCCTTTGTATCAGCCGGCTCTTTCTCTGGCTGATAAACCGACGGAGGCGCGACCGTGTCTCGCGATCACAATGAAAAGTCACCGAGTAGCAGGCTAGCCCTGTGAATACGTCGCGGCACGCTTACTACGATCGTATCGACGCGATATCCTGGGAATGGAAGAAAAACGGGAGAAGCGGCCGCGGTGGGTGGGCACGGCTTGGGAAACAGGCAACGGGGAAGAATCGCGGGGAGTACCGAGCAGCGGCACAATGTATTCAGTGGTACGAACCCGCTAAAGCGAGACACCCATTCTCGCGCGAAACACCGCCGCCCGCCGTTGTTGGACCGTGGACTGTTTTTTTCGCTCCGCGAGAAACGGCGAGCGATCGCGTTCGACCGTGCAACGCCACACGGTGTCATTCCGTAATAGAGATAATATTTTTACAGAGATTTGTTCGACCTCCTGACACAGCTATTTTTCACGTTTTGCTTACCAATCCCTTTCGAACGTATTTCACTGTGAAGGGAATCGAACAGAACTCTGAAAGATATTTAAATCCGTGGAATTGTTTCGCAAAATTGTTTCGCAAAATTGCGGCTTCCGTGGCTCGCGAAGAAGAGGTCGACGGATTCGTATTAAATACATAGTTGCTATTGGAGTGGTTTCATGAGAATTCGCGTGAGCTGTTCGCGACCCTCCGGGGAGCGTCAGATTAAGAACCGCCGCTCTGGGGAAAATGACTGAGGAACTTCCTCGGGAAACTGGGTAGAAGGTCGCCGAGGGAACGGCAGCCGCATACATTTCACGGCTGTTTTCGTGACAAACGTTACGCGCAATTCCTCGACACGCGACAGAACGAGCCGCGAGAGGAACAAACTGCCTTCTCCTCCTCCTCCTCTTCCTCGCTATTCCTGATACCTCCTGCGTTCCGTTCCAGAGAACGAGTAGTCGCAGGAACGGGACTCGAACTGTTTACGAATCCGGCTTGGCACGTAACGTCAGCCTTTATTTCTTCACGGGGTGACGCGACGCGACACGGTTGCCTCGACAATTTGGACTTAGACGATCCGTCCTGCCGCCGTCGCCTTTTGTCGTCTCCGACGGTTCCGACGATCGATCCCTGTCGACGGACCGCGATAAATCAGCGTCGATGAATATTATTTGACGTCTATACGCGTCATACACGCTACTCTTCGACGAGGTGAAAATCGTTTCCCGGAGCGGAATGCTCGGAAATGTGGATAAAACTGATAAGAAGTATTGGCGAAATGAAACGGGAGAGTCTGTTATTTGCGTTTCACGTAAGAGATTTGCATTTTATTTGAGGATCGCAGCGTTTCGGATTAAAAACTTTCTATGCATTCTTTCTTTCCTGTGTTTACTCGCCACGTGGTCTTTCGATTAAACTTGTGAATTAGATAAATGTTCCAATTCGTACTCACATCACAACTTCCACTTTTTTTGTATAGATTAGAACAATAAGCGTCTTTAATATTTGATCCCCTGACTTAATATATGCCATAAAACTTATTGCTTGCTTGTAAAAAATTACTGAAGTAAGGAACTGTCATTAAAAACTTTGTATGCAAATTCTTTGCTGTTTCTCCTCGCCACGTGGCCTTTCGATTAAATCTGTTATAAATAATATTGCTATCAACAGATTGATATCTACCCTTCACTTAGTTGTAAAATTTGTTATCACCTCGCAACACATACTGGATTATTCTCTAGTTCTCACGTATTAAGTGCTATTTTGAATACACCCTCGTATATTATTTTATACACATTCTCTCTTCCCGTTTGTTGTACGATTGGCATTAATTCAACTTCGATTGAACGTTATGATAAACTGTTATTAAATCATCAATCAAACTGTCCGGAGCTTTCCGCTGGAATTATTTGATCAAAATATCAATTTTTAATAAATTACATTGAGACCTGCGATAAAAATAACCATGACAATTTTTCCGACTGCACTATCTATCATACGTACTAGGCATGATTTAAAACTGTGAAAAATGTGACTTTTAATAACAATTGAATCCATCAGAAAGTGTACGAAATACAGGAAGAATTATGTTTCATTTCAGGTACTACGAAACATCGTAAGAAGTGGGAAAATAATGATACGACTGATACATATTTTACGTGAAGCTTATTCTTAATCTGCCATAATTTACGGCACCGTTCGGGCAAATTCATGGTTAAGCAACACGCGCATTAAATCGATATTACCTACCAACGTTATTCTGCAAGTACATATATAAACATTCGGACTGGCAGGAAAGAATCCTCACGACCTTCTATTCCTCGGAGGCCGTTTAAATTGAAACGTGGAACGACTGACTGAAGGGTAGAATAAGGGAGATACAGATAACGAAGGCTCTCGGCGATCATAATACTTCGCTGTTAAAGAGAGCACTGAGTTATTACGTTAAAAGGCTCGCACGTCTACCGGTTTTTGATGCACGACGTTTGCTTGCCAGCGATGATCCCGTCGATTCGTTTCACTTGGCGTAACACATGAACTCGATTCGTACCTGTCGTGCATCTTATGAGCCCGTCTTTGGTTTATATTGCGAATCGGTTCGCGGTCACACCAGTCGTGATTCTGTGTGAATGATTTTTCAGAGAGAGAAGATAAGAAAAATCGTTCACTTGAAATCCTCTTCATAATTTTAAAAATACATGTCTACCTACTTTTGTTAAAAAATGCCATACTCTATTTTATAATTAATGAGAATAAAGGCAGTATTGAGAAAATAAAATGATTATTCATCATTTTAATTGAAATCTACCATTAGAATTTTTTTAATTTAAAAATATGTATTTACCTACTTTTCTTTAAAACTGCCATACTCTTTTTTATAATTAATGAGAGTAAGGGCACTATTAAGAAAATGAAATGATTACTCCTCATTTTAATTCCAGTCCACCATTTAAATCCTCTTCATAATTATAAAATTGTCTACCTCGTTTCCTTAAAAAATGCCATACTCTATTTTATAATTAATGAGAGTAAAAGCACTATTGAGAAACGTGAGTAATCGTCGCAGGATTTATTCTGCATATTATTTGATAAAATGATGAGAATGCAAAAATTCGAAATGGCTACCGCGAGCGTTCGGTTCGTTCAAAATTGAACGTGACGTGAATTCGAGCTGCTCGCGGATTATGAAAGCCGTTTCGAGCCAGCGCCGTCTGTTTTCTTTTCGTTCTGCCCCGCCGTTCAACGTTAGTTACCCGGCTAAGTACTCCTCGTGCTCAAATATTGAAATCATGCCCGGCTATAAATATTAGCCCTCAATCCCTGCGACGATTACGGAATCCCTCCATAAAAAAAGAGTCTATTAAACGCGTGGGACGGGCTGACTGTTTCAATAAGTTCCGATATGAATTTGGCAGATAGTAATAATGGGAAATCGAACGAAAAGATTATTTTCATTTTACAGGGACATTCAAGAGCATACTTTTTACTATGGAATATAATTTTTTAAGTACTATTTTGACAAGCAGATCTCGTTCTTTTCAGAGATTCAAAGAAAATGTTACTAATTCCATTTAAGATCCTGCAATCCAGTTGAAGCTCTTAGACAGGATATAAAATCTTTCTTTCTACGTTATCATGATGGATCTTAAACCGGGATGCTTCCGCGTAGGATATTTGATCGTTCACGAATACTGTCAATTAGACTGGAAGCGTTCGTTCGTAAGTCGGCTTTGGAAATGAGATAGAAAATTAAGATTAAGGTAAAAGAGCCGTGCCTCCGTAAGTCATCACATCTATCTCCACTGGGAGGTTTACCAGAGAGATAAAATGATTATGGTACGCAGACGGGCCCTCGAGACTCAGTTAATTTGTCGTTTAATTAATTATCTATCAACTGTCAATCAGTGGCATTCAGGATTGGAATCAATCTGGCTTTCAACCATCAGTTAAACAACTACCAATCGCTTCATTCAATTTAATGAGCTCAAATTTTCATGTCAATATCCAGACATCCATGAATCACTCAATTGATCATTGCATGATAACTGTTTCTAATCTAACAAACAATTTTACGTATTTTATATTTTATGAAAAATGAGAGAATGATTAATGTACTAGATGGAGAAGGTGAAGGTTTAGGGTGGATAAGGAAATGGTGAATAAGAGGACATGTAAAGGGATAGGGTAGAATACGCGTACAGCATAAAATTGGAGAAGCAGATCTAAAATAAATGAGAGGAAGAGGGAGAAGGAATGGAGGAAAGAGAAAACGATATACAGGGCGATATATGAAATAATAATAATTAGAATAAGACTCTTCGTCCCCGTCGTTTTTTTTTTTTTTTATGCACACGCGTCGCGAGGAGCGTCGGTCCGTTCGGAATGCAAGAAAAGGGTAGATAGGTACACTCGTATCGCGGCCGTTAGGCAACCGAAACAAATTGTCGGCCGGCCGCTATATTTATGCATTTATTTATTAACCAAGTTTTATTTGTCCCCGGGGTGGAATAACGGGCAGCGTAAACAAGTGGCGCGGCGCAAACGACAACTCACGGGCTGCCACCGCCAATTGCGACGATTCGTTTTATCCTGCGACGTCCTCGATCCGTCTACGTCGTACGTCAAGGCATGATAAATCAGTGTCGCGTTGTGATGCCGAGCATCGCGCGGCTGATAGCCAATCGTGTCACACCGCGCCGCGTACCTCCGACGTCGACGTCGATCCGCAACAGTTACCGAACCGTTTCACCTTTTAAACAGAATTACAACGTTTCTAATTCGAAATATTTCTATTAAAATTCTAGTTTCCAAATAATCCACAATATTTCTCGTAGTTTAATCAGCGGTCTAATCGCTGGTATTGAACGTGTGGGTGTGTGGGCACTCGCACCGGCTTCTAGTCATTCGTTCTCATCTTATTTTCTTCGCCGCACTCGTCCGGGTTCATCTCTTCCGTGGAAAAAAATTGAAAATGCGCGGCGAGGATTATCGTGGCAGAAGATTGGCCAGAGAGAAGAGAGCATTAAATGCTGAAGGTAAATTGGCAGGATAGGAAAATGTCAGCGGAACGGTAAAAATCGTCCAGAGAGAGGAGATGACGAAAATTATTCGCGGACGCTTGTTTCGATGCCGCAGCCAATAAATCGAGGTTCGGATCACATAGCAGGTTATTTTCAGCAAAACCGATTGGTAAACCAACCGTATATTGTTCCCACGTGTATTTTAATACTTTCGGTAAATAACTTGATATTCACATGGTCCAAAATTTATTTAAAAAGAATTACATATGTCGTTGCTCGTTGCTTCAATTATATGTGAACAGATTTTATTTATTCGCAGTTTCACATAACAGCGTTTTAATTGGATTGTGTAAGATTGTGTATTCCATTTACAATACCCAATTTAGGGGAACATTTCTCAAAACGGTTATTTTTCTCCATTAAATTTGTACCAACAATAATACAACGAACGCTTTTCACCCATCTACTGAGTCAGGAAACAAAGAAGAAGCGTTTTGTTTCAGTCATCCAAGACAAATATGCTCGCAGTCTCTTCCAGACTGTAGACTCTAGACAACGCGAGACGTCTGGCTCGCGACGTCTGATTCTACTCGCAACAAACCACCGTGGATGAACTCGCGCCTCATGACCTCGTACCCGATTTACGTCAGCATTGTGAAAATTGACGGTCGAGTCATCTCTAACCGTCGACACAATTGTAAAGGAATTAGAAAATAGGGGAAGTTTAATGAGGACAATTGCGATCCATCGATGCAGGTCTCTTTAGGGATAAACGGATCTGGGCCTGAGATACCATAAAACAATAAAAATAGGAAAGCCAAATCAATCAATATCAATAGTTTCAGCTTCATGAATTATATGAATATAATAAAAAATATATTATTATATATATATAATAATAATATTATAAGAAAGGTCGTATACAATTTTTTTCTATTTCGTATACTTCAAGAGTAATCGATTCACTATTCATTATCATTCACGATTCATTCTTATACTGTGTCCTAGTCATTAACCAGAATTTAATCTTACACAATATTCATAACGTTAATAATATAGAAATTCTACCGAAAATTATTTTAACCAACCCAAACTCTGACTGGGTTCAGCGAACTGTAATAAAGTTAACATAAAATAATGATTTCTTGCGACGAATAAATATGAAGTCAACAACAGAGAACTGTGCGAGGTGTACGCAAACGTTAATCCCTGGGCAATCTGGCTGCAGGTCGCGATCCAAACGCTCGTCAGCCGACGCGGCGAGCTACGGAAGGGTGGGACGTGGGGTCGGGGACGAAAAAACTACGGTGATTCGGTGCATTTTCATTTGCTTAATTGAAAACGCAGGGGCCCGGCCTGCTCGTTCTAGCGACGAAGCTAATCCGGCTGAACGTAAGAAGCGGACGCGTAGTCGTCCGCTTTTGTTCACTGTCCCGCATATAATACTTCGGCACGGTACGTCGCCGCGGGAGTTGTATGTACATCCGCGTGTGTTTGCAGGTTTTTTTTTTTACAAAGCGAGTACGCTGACAGGCGCAGCCGAAATTTTGGCTCGCCCTTTGCCCGAGCTCTCTAATTAATTGTATTTCCATTCTCGTTAAGATACGCTGACTGGTCGATTAAATCCCGAGTCACTCACGTTACTTTGGGGAGATAATGTCGTGGGTGAAGATGAAAGAACGGGTGAAAGGTTTATTCGTAACGCTAAATATTGAATGATTTTTTTCCCCTCTGGCAAAGGTACTTCGCTTTTATTTAATTTCCGCGTAGTGCTCTCATTTGAAAAAAAAAAAAGGAAAATTGCATAAACCTACTATGAAATGGGTAAAGTAATCGGCGGAAACTTTTAACTTGCATATTTCACAAACGCAACCGGCCTATTGAAACGAAATTGCGCCGGAGCGGCGCTGTAACCTTTGCCACCGGTTTCAGTTTCCCCCGGAGCGGCTCGCAGTAACGAAATCAGGAACGCGAGCGCGCTTTTGACAAGCCATCTTCATAATTAACGTAATTTCCCGGACGAGGGTAAATTTAAACAAAAAGCGGCGCGCCGTCGTGGGATTAATCTAAAAAACGGAGGGGTTCGAAAGTTCGCATGGAACTCGAACGAGCCGAGAGAGCGAATTCCTTTTTCCCCTTTTACTTCGCCACGTTTTTTTCACGTGGCCGCGTGTTTAGTTCACTCGTTAAGAACGGCGTTCTCTTTTTTTCTTCTTTTGGTCAACATCGACGGTGGTCCCTCGCGAAAGGAAACCCGCGTAGTTACAAATTTCTCGGCTTCGCGGATACTGAATTATTTGAAAAGGAAAAGGCGGCGAGCTCTTTCGGTCGAGAGCGGCTACGGAAACGGGACGTTCACAAAAGCTGGATAACGCGCCGCCGCGGACCGAAAAAACGAGCGTGAGGTCGAGCACGGAGACCTCTCGCACGCGTTTGAAAAAATCTCGACTCGCCCGTCACGTCGTGGCCGTAGCCTCGACGCCGGGTGAAATTTCGTTTCGGGAAAACCAGCTGAAAACATTCGTGACGCCGCCGCCCTCGCGTCGGGCCGCGTACAGAAGATTCAGTAATGGTAATTGTGCTTTTTAATTATTCTCTCTTTACTTCACGTACGGACAATAAATAACGAACCTTGAAAGAACAACAACCTTTTTTTGTGCATATTAAAAATTCTTTCTCTACGGCAGCCACTGTTGCGCGTTAATGTTAGCTTACAGAGCTGGACTTCGTTTCCAGAATACCTTTTTTCGGTTAAAATTTATTTCAAACGCATCTACGCATGAAATAACTTGGGAGAAAAGACACTTTTATCTTTAGGAATTCATTCGTTGTAAATTTAATTAATTAATTAAAGATGTTCCAATATTTTTACGTATTTTCTACCCTTGGCATGACATTAGCTAATTTCTAATTCATCATATTACAACGTGAAGATACCGCAAAATCACGTTGGATCGCGTGCGCATTCTGCCGTCATAGGGTTTTATTAACGTCCCACCCACATAATTTTTAAAGATGAGTTAAATATTTTTGGAGTAAACCTCGTTTGGGAAACACTTCCTCTATTTTTTTTATAATATCATTGTTATCGATAAAAATAAATAGGGTACATGAAGTCTGAGGGAAAAATACGATTCGATTAAAATAGGTGCGAACACCTTGGAGGGTTCATGTTTCCCGAGAGTAAAATATGATTAACTGAAAAATACACATCGAACAATTTCATAAACCTTACTCCTGTGTAAATATTACTTTTTTAAAAATTTCATTGCTCCAAATATTGAACATACCTTTTTGTTACATGTCTTAAACTTTCGGCATACATCTTATGGCTCATACAATCTTAAGTGAAAAAAGTGTTTCCCCGGGAACAAAGTTTAACCGCTTAGGGCACTTCCGTAAATAAGTAATCTTATCAAAATAGAAATGTAAGACTACAATATAATAATAATAATAAATAATAAAAAGTACATAGAATTTAACGTCTTAAAAGCTTGACTTGCACCACTAGCGCATTTCAGAATACATTTATCAATAATGCAACATCGGAAGAGCCTCCGGATTGAATCCGTGCCCGCAATCTTTCCAGCAATCCACTTGGAGCCATCGAACCGCGAGCCGTGGACCGAAGTGTTTCTAAAAACTTCCTCGCAGTTCACAATCTCCCAAAGCTCTCACAACGACGTACCGCTATTCTCGCCCCGGGTAACAATCTCGTCGGCGAGAAAAAGCGTTGAAATTTTTGTCCATTACGGAGCATCCCGATCTCGCAGCAAATTACGCGCGATCCACGGACAAGGAAGTACGCCGGGAAGACGATCAGCCTTCGGCTTTGTCTCCCCGGTCACGAACTCTTCGCGCCGTTTCCGAGCTTTCGCGCGCGATACCGCGGACGCCGGTACACGGAGCAGAAGAATAGAGTACGTCCTGAATTTCGAAACGACTGGCGCCGTGTAAATATTACTTTTTTAAAAATTTCATTGCTCCAAATATTGAACATACCTTTTTGTTACATGTCTTAAACTTTCGGCATACATCTTATGGCTCATACAATCTTAAGTGAAAAAAGTGTTTCCCCGGGAACAAAGTTTAACCGCTTAGGGCACTTCCGTAAATAAGTAATCTTATCAAAATAGAAATGTAAGACTACAATATAATAATAATAATAAATAATAAAAAGTACATAGAATTTAACGTCTTAAAAGCTTGACTTGCACCACTAGCGCATTTCAGAATACATTTATCAATAATGCAACATCGGAAGAGCCTCCGGATTGAATCCGTGCCCGCAATCTTTCCAGCAATCCACTTGGAGCCATCGAACCGCGAGCCGTGGACCGAAGTGTTTCTAAAAACTTCCTCGCAGTTCACAATCTCCCAAAGCTCTCACAACGACGTACCGCTATTCTCGCCCCGGGTAACAATCTCGTCGGCGAGAAAAAGCGTTGAAATTTTTGTCCATTACGGAGCATCCCGATCTCGCAGCAAATTACGCGCGATCCACGGACAAGGAAGTACGCCGGGAAGACGATCAGCCTTCGGCTTTGTCTCCCCGGTCACGAACTCTTCGCGCCGTTTCCGAGCTTTCGCGCGCGATACCGCGGACGCCGGTACACGGAGCAGAAGAATAGAGTACGTCCTGAATTTCGAAACGACTGGCGCCGGGACGGGGACGAATAAGGAACGACAGCGTTTAACAGCGAGGCGTGGGAAAAAAAAGAGCCGAAGAGGGTAATCCCATTGATGGCGATCAATGTCAAGGGACGTCGTGCAAAAATGATAGCGCGGGCGTCGTTCGGGGATCCGTAAAGTTAAGTGTACAGCCGTAGCAGGCGGCGTTAACGAGTGGCATCGCTCAGTCGGAGCTTAAACCCTCGTTAGGAGGCTAACAACCGACCATACGTCTTGTAAATCGCTGGACCAGACTACGCGGACGCCGGTGCTCGAATCTACGAATTTATGCGGTCGTCGAACGCGGTGGCGAGCGATCGAACGAGCCGAGCCGTTCGATTCCGGCGGCGGCGGCGGTGGCGGTGTGACGCCGCGCGGATTCGTGACGAGGAAACGAGGCGAGAAACGAATAGCGCGTCGCATCGCTCGGGCGTTTTATGCCGAACCGACGACGTCTTCCGTTCGAAGAAATCTCGGGAAGATTTTTCGGAAAGTAAGGGAAGCGGTGGATCCGGTCGTTGCTCGCTCGACCCACCCGGCTAGGAAAACGGTCACCGCTCGATTTTCAATTATCGTAGCCACGTTTACGATTTAAACGATCGTCCCTGGGACCGTTATGGGAGCTTGTTCCCCGGGAATCGATCGCCAAGACCGGTTCTCGACTCGTACGGAATCGAGTTTGGATTACGCCTCAACGACGTCTTCCATTCCCGGTGCTTGGCTTCTACTCGTCTACCGAAAGCATCGTTTTTCCGCGTTCCGATAACGCTCCGTGAAACGACAACTCGTAATCTCATTTATCGTGGACCCTGTTTCCTCGGAAGACAGACAGGAAAAGAAAGAGGGAACGAGGAACGTGAAGAGGACTCGGCGATCATCCTGCTGCTGCTGCTGCTGCTCTCACGGCTTTTCGGTTCGAGCGACGACGCGCGAGTTCCAATATTAGAAGCCTTACTGACAACTCGTCTTTATGCGTTCTGCGCGGACAGAATTGCTACGCCGAGTGGATCGTGACCAGCATTCGCTCTGCGACAACCGCGAGTATCTTATTTTCGCGGGGATCCACGGATCGAATCATCCGAATCACTCTAATTTCTTCTACCGCCCGAACTCTACCAGGAAACAATTTCCGAGTTGCCCTTAAAACGGAGTTCGAGCACTCCTTAAAAGTCTCGTTACACCGCGTTGACGAAACCCCGCGTCTTCGTACGAACTTCTCGACCATTTTCGATAATAATAATTCAATTTCCTTGAAATCACTCTCGGGCACCGTCGTATCCCAACCCCCGATATACCCTTTAGTATCTATAGTTTTCTTTTCTTATCGTTCCGGTAAAGTGAAAGAGTTACGGAACGAGATTTGTGCGGCCGGTAAACCGGGAAAATAGAGCGATTTCTGATTCAATTTTCCAAATTCAACGACGTACGACGAGTACAAGTTATCGTCGTTAGTTAATTTACATGACGCTTGTTTGAGAATATGAAACGTCCACTGTTATTTTCAGTTCAACCGCGGGGGAGACAACAGATATGTAGAGTTTAGATAGAAGGGTGGTAGTAGGTGAAATCATATTTTGTACTGTCAGCGGGTGAACTGATGGAAGAAAGCAATACTCTTACTCGGATGCTCTTGGAGAACATATGCGACTTCAAGTCCAAATGCTCAAGAGCTTTACAAGTGTCACGGCATCATCTATATCGCAGTATAGGGTTGCAAGATCTGTCAGAGGGTTGACTCTAAAAGCAAATACACAAGCGCGCATAGTGTAAATGGAGTATAAATAAGCTATTCGCGTATCTGCCGAACGATGGAATCCTTTGAAAGTGAGCATAAATAAAAATCTGTTTGATAAGTAAATCTCCCAATTCCTACTCACTGCCGTAATCTTCTATAATTTTAATATAATAAACGTATTAAATAAATGCAACAAAAAGTGTTCCTAACAGATATGAGTTTTATCCTAACTTTACCAGAGAAAGAATAGGACTTGGGTTATACTTTTAACAACTTAAATATTCATTCCTCCATACCCTTCAAATTTCACTTATTGCTATTAAATTATATCTAAATTAAACTAACCCACCCTGCAACATTCATAATGCTAACTAACATGACTACACATAAAATGAATATAAAATAAAAATATTATAACATAACTAAACATAAACTAAGTACAGAATAACGAGAACAGTATCTTTCTTTGTTATACAATCACGTTTAAACTTCTTCTATAATAGTAAGGCTTAAAGAGGATCGTTTGCACCGTGCATGGTAGGTTTAGTGTTAAGCTGATCTATATTATTCATAATAGCAGAACGCAGGAAATGTTTGAGGTAATCCGTGAAAGGATGTTAGGGGTGTTTAAATCTGCTTATCTGAGGATTACTATCACCTGTCCATTTGTATATCGCACAAGTTACCAATTCTAAAATCATTAACTCTCTGAACATGATTAAACTCGAAACCTGATTATAGTGTAGTTTAATGTTTCGAATAATCTACGTCGAACCGCGTTATCTTGACCCATCCAGGTAAAACGTTATATCAAAAGAAAGAAAGCAGCATGTCATTTCCTGGACTCATATAATTCCTTTACGAGTCTACGTATTATCCCTCACACTAGCTTCGGTAACGACACGTCTATCGCGCATAATCTTTATATCGGTGAGCATGCGGCGGCATCTTTTATTTGCTTTGTGGTTAGCTCGATTACGTGACGGCTGACGGGAAACGAAAGTTCGCGTGACACGGGGCAACGAGTAATTAAAAGACCTCTAGAAGTCGTGCGTTTGTTCGTTCGTTCACCGGCCCTTATGCTTCGCGCTCGTTTCGCACGCAATTTGAGAACAGCCAGTTACGTAGCCAAAAATGATTAACACAGTAGGTGGGAGGATTACCACCTCTATGCAAAATCAGGTTACTCGTTCGTATCAAATTTTTTAATATTTGCCCTATTCCAGGATTTGCACGATCTTCTTAAATGGAACGAATAATTGCAGACACGAGTGGATGACTTTTAAATTCTAACGAGATATATTACACATTACAGTGAGCTAAAATATACCATTTATGAAGCTATTTAAATGTAATTTTATATGAAGTACTAAAATGAATTAACAGAAACCATTATTGGGTAATTTTTTCGGATTACGTTCCACGTTAATATGGCATTTCTGCTTTCGAAAACGAAGTTAGTTAACACGAACCGCTCTACCGTTGCGACACGTCCATATTATAATTAATTACGTTTCAAGCGCTCTTGTAAAATAAGCTCTCATTACATCATCATGTTACGGAAATATTATAATCCCAGTATATAATTATTTTCTACTACGTATTTCAGCATTTTAATGTAAAATACGTTCTGCATTTAAAAAATTAAGTTCAATATAATCGCGATCAAACCTTTTGCTTGATANTATTTTTAATGTCTCTTGCTCGCATTGTTGCACTCGTAAAATAACAAGAGTTTTAATTAAATTAAACTTAAAATGGAGATCGATCGGCTCGTTAGCAAACCCAGAATTCAGTGTTTTCAAGTTCTTTTAGTTTCAAACCGCGTATTTATTCTTTTTATTTTACTTTTGGATGATTGGATGCGCCCGAACAAATAGTTAGGGAAGATCAATTATTTACACATACAATTGATACGATATGCCGTGTGAAATTTACAGAACCAGTGTTACCAAATATAGCGCTGCATATATGTACAATCTCAATTTCGCACATTTGCCGAGCTAACAATACCAATTCCATCGGGTATAAATATTTTTTTAACGTATTTAATTGTTCATTACACGTCAACATCATTTACTTGAACCTATTATTTGTTATTTCTCGCGTTCGTCCATCGGCGATTGACTGGTTTTCGATGGCAGAAATTTATCCTGCAGATTCGCGCAAACGATCTACCAACGATTTCGATTGCGTCGCGCGCGGCGAGAACTCGATCCGTGTTTTTCCTATATTCGTGGTCCAGTTAATTCCACAACCCCGTGAAACATGACGTGATCCGCGCTTTGCAAGTACAATCGGAAAAATCCCGAACTATCTGGTTGAAAATGCGTAGATCTATGCGAATGCATAGATATTGGAATGTATTTTCGTCGCCACTCGTGGCTACCGAAGCCGTTGATCATACGAACAGATGATCAATAAATGGGAGAATATACAGATATGAATATTACGATAAATGACGATTAAAATGGTTCTATTGAAATAAAAAAGAATTGACCAGGGCTTGCGTTCTATACTTTGGGCGGTCTGTCGTCTGTAGGTAGTTTAGGTAAATCCGTTCCTTTCAAAAGCACTGTGCTTATGCTTCGCGAGACAGATTGCAGTGGTCAATAAATCGGTACAATTCCATGCAATGCATACAATTCCAATTTCCACCATGGTCTCCCTTGTGCAAGCAAACTCTGACATTTTGCTCTTTGCTTTCTCTCCAATTCAATTCTTATTATTAACTCTAATTTTCTGATGAATAAATTCTTTATTTTAAATATACTTAAATTTTTATATATAAACCATTTCTTGCACATGTTTCCCCATTTTTTCACCTTTTTAAGAATAATTGATATACAATAGTTACTCTCATTCACACGTCGAATTCATTGTTTCATGGGACACTTAAAAAGCTCTAGTGAACGTACAGATGACAAATTTTCCCATTGCCGAAATTCCTACGGGAGTCAGTGTCGCGACTATCGAAATAAACTCTTCAAACACAATTTGCAAACAGTATAAACTTGATTCCTCTTCGCCTTGTCATCTGCACTCGTCAAATTTTGACACGTTTCACTCGCTGCCCTCTCGGCGCGCAGCAACTCGATTACATTTTGATTCCCGTCTCGTACAGTTTACGCATTTCATTTCTCGTGACGCGACGGTCGCGTGATATACCCTTTTTTTTCTACCTTCCGCGAGCCCGTAGATTGCTGATCGGATCCATTTCGGTCGGCATAACGATGAGCACCGATAGCACGGCCACGGTCACGCGAGTCCACGAAAATTCCGTCTAGCCTCGCACCCCTTATCAGACGAAACTTTCCGTGAGTGACGTATCGATATATCCGACTGCGTACGTGGAAGTAATGCCAACGCTGACTATCGGTTTCTCATTCGAAAGTTGTAATTTGAAACTTATTTTATAATCAATGCCCGCGATCGACGAAGTATCTGCGCTCTCAGATATTTCGAAATATTAATTAAAAGTTGTTTTTTTCTTCGAACTTCGATATTTAACGAGTTACGTATGATTATTTGGCATTTTATTGATGTTGACAAAATCCGACCATCCCAGCGTCGAAACGGCGAACTTTTGGCAAAAAATTTCATTTTTCCTTAATTACTCCTAAACCGTTAAATCTACGAGAAAATTGCATAGGACCTTTTTTGTAGAGAACGACGAGATCTATAATTTCTGTATAAAAGTTCTTCGCTAGCATTAATATTTACCGAGTTATTGACGAAAAACGAAAAAACAGTTTTTTGCAAATTACTCGTTAACTATTGACGCTAGCAAGAAACTTTTACATGGAAATTGTAGATCTCGTCGTCCTCTACAAGAAAGGTCTGATGCAATTTTCCCGTAGATTCAACGGTTTAGAAGTTATTGGCTAAAAACGAAAATTTGGAAGAAATTGAAGGGGTACCCCCTTGGAAAAATCTCGGAAAAATCGAAAATTTTTTTTTGTTGTTTATTATTAGCAATGTTCTTCCGACGTCTGATTTCTTTTTAAAAAATGCGTTTCTAAAGTGCATAAACTTTTGGGATTGACTGTATAGCCAATACATCCTTAAGTTGCATTCGTAAAGCTCAGCACCCGCGGTCACCCCATCCCGTCTCCACATCATTATCGTAAACCAACCGTCGTCTGCACGTTAATTAGCCATGAGAATAACGATGCACACAGCGACAAAGATTCGTTTGCGTGCGCGTAATCTGCCATACGGTCGAGAAGGAAGTTGCCCGTGTTTAGTAATACTCGAAACAGATTACACTTTACCGGAAACCAGCGAATCGATCAGCCGCTAGTCCACGCCGTCGAGAGTAAAACTGTTGTTTTTTTAACGTCCAAGGTTAAGACGAGCCGGAGTGAGATCAACGGGTTGCCATTCTTCCTACGGTTTTTGCTCGGTGCATTAACAGCCACTCCGCCGGCTAAGCGAACAAGAAGCACGGGCGCTCACGTTCTCCCTTCTAATGCTAATTAACAAGTGTACGTTAAACGAGGGAGTCGCGTGTTTGCGCGCGGCGGCGGCGGCGGCGCGGCGCTCCGTTAAGGCGGCGCCGCGCATTATACTCGAAGCGTAAAGAGGTTCTCGCAAAGTGTCGCGAGTCTGGTCGACTCCTGAATGACTTTTTCACACCCTGCCGCGGAAGCCAGCCGCGCGCATCCTGCCCGCACCGCGAGTTCAACGCGAAACCGCGAGACGTTTTAATGCGCCCGACGCATCCCCACGTACGGAGCGCAAAATTGCTGTCACCGAGTTCCTGTTGAATTTATTCCGATTTTCTTTCGAGATCCCGCAAACGTCCGGCCTTTTTACTGGTCTCAAACGGTCGATGAGTCTTTTTTACTTTCTCTTTTTTTAGCATCCGCAAAGCGTTTCTAATTTGCTTAAGCTGGCGTGTAAAAGGATTTCGCGTGTATAAATTTACGACGACCGTTTAGTAAAGGAATTTCTTTTTCATTAGTGTAAAAGCTTTTACCAGAGGCTTGTTGATTTATGGATTCGGCCCCGCTCGAAGGGCTCTATTGTTTTCGCGGAATGAAAACTGTTTCGTCGTACATTTTTTACACCTATAAAATATGAACGATCTGCACATTTATTCTTTTCTCTTATCAACCACGCGCATCTTAAAATATGTTTTGCACTGACAATGAGAATGAGTCGTTAATGAGGCTTTTGATTTCTCATATTTTATTCACGTGTTGAGGCCAGTTTTATTCAACAGTAACAGAAACAGTATTTGCGAACACAGACGGTAGCGAATCAAATTGATCAAACAGGAAAAGAAGAGATCGACCGATGGAATCGTCCGCACACAATGAACTTGTTTCGGCGAGCGACCGCTTTGTCCCGTAGACGGTCGATTCGTCCAGAACTATGGGAATTAACCGAAACGATTCGAAATCGCGGAACAACCATCCCATCGACGCGCAAAGGTATAGATTTCACGGGACGCGGCGCGAACTCGAACGGGCGGACGCACCAAGTCGGGGCGACAACGCGAGCGTTAAAAAGCGTGTATAGACAAGAGAATCCTGTAGAGATTAAAAAACGTATAGGTTTCATTGCACAGTTCGTGGCATCGGCGAAAAAAAACCGAACCAGGGTCAAACAATACGCATGCAAATCAAAATTTCGTTCCCGGACTATTCTATGTGCACTGCACGAGTGCGTGTACAGACGGATTTTACACGTACCGGTAAAAGGGGGTTAAACTCGTGCGCTCTGCTCATGCATTTATTTGCTGGGACAAAATTTCAGCCAACTAGAGATAAAGGAAGACTAAACTGATTTCATGTTTAAAGCTGATAAGTACGCTGCTTGAAATTTCCATAAAGCCACCTTTTCGTTCTCGTGGATGTTTTAATAATATTTAAAACAGAATATGAATGTTTCCCAGTGGCTAGCCTGTTTATCGGATCTCAATTCTATCGAAAATCTCTAAGGAACGGTCGTAAGAAGAGTTCATGGAAATTGCATCCAATTCGGTTATGGAAGCATTTCCAACTCGAATTTTATCAATGCCAAACCGAATTGTTTAAGTTATTCAAAGAAATGACTATTAATTTAAATGAAATTCTATTTTCGATGAAAATTATTCCAAATGAATAATCTTTTCTTTAATTTTTTAATAATTAATTTTTGGGGAAAGATCTTCCAAAAAATAGTAATTTTTACAATAATGTACAATCTATGAAGATGACATATACTAAGTATATTTGATTTTAATTCTGCAACCCGAGAACGTCCCAAAGCAAGTGAAACTTGGGTAATTTCACTTGTAAGTATTAGTCAAAACGAATTGGAATTACGTCAGTAATCTCCAACTAATTACGTTACCTATTAGAACTCAATTTTATTTGCCCAGATATTCATGTCACACTGAATCTTATTTCTCGTTTAATAGGATATTTCAAGTATTCTGCCTCGCTTATTACTCACCTATTTCAACCAGAGAATTCTCGTAGATGCACAGCCTGCTGTCGTCTTTTCTTGTCTGCTTGCAGTAACATCTTGCCGTCTTCTTAAGAGACACCACTTAGATTCCTGTAAAAGAAATCAAAAGAAAATCTCATTCGACCGACCAACACACGAGAAAAATCCATTTAAAAATTTACACTCTTCAATTAATTATTTTACGAAATGTTTAGCGTCTGTATGTAAGCGAAGTTGCCAACGAGAAATAATTAGTTTGCACAGGAAAAATGAAATTCCTAGCGAGATTCTCAAGCTGATCGAAAAAGTTTATTCGATTTCATAATAAGCTAATAAACTTGGAGTTTATTGGTAGCAAAAGAGAAGACGGTGCAATATTAATCGCAAATGAATATAAATTGTCTGCATAGTTTAATAACTGCGCGAGTTATTTATTACATTCCGCAAAGGAGACTCCTATTTAAATATTGATCCAATTTCTGATTTCGTGTCATTTATTACGAAGGGATATTCAATATAATTTATGCATGTTGGGTGATTAACAAAATATATAAACGATTGTTATCAGTTGTCACATGTAAATCTACAATGTTATTATAATAAATTATAAGACATCGTGGAGGAAAATGGACACGAGAAATGTAGTTGCACACGCGGGGCTAATAACCGCAGATTCTTTTCGGACGAAATTCCCGGATGGATCTGACTTCGGCGCGATGAAGTTTTCATCAGCGACGGTTTCGCGCTGTACATATTCGCAGAGAATTTCACAGGTAGCTGCGATCGATACCGGAATATTTCCCAGCTTGGTGGATATCAGTATGTCAGCGCACCGACGAACAATTGGCATATGCGCTTCCGAATTCAATTAGACGCAGTTACGGGAACGCTGAACGGTTCCTGTCTCGAGGAATTACCACGCTTCCTTGGAAATATACACGCCGAAATGATTCCAACCGAGAACCCTCGCGGGAACGATCCTAATTCGGTAACCACCGCCGACGATTCTTCCAATTGCATTTTACCTGCGCGTTATTAGATTTGCAAATGAAAAATAAACGCGGAGATAGAATGCCGGCCGAGATTGCGTTTGCATTTTTTAAGTGCGTCGCGATTAATTTCATATTCCAGTTGGCTTCAATTAATTCTCTTCATGCCACAGTTTTTAATGACCGAAAAATCAACTGAGACACGTGACGCGGTAAGTTAAGCGAATTTTAATATAATAAAAATAGTTTTCTTTCTTAAACGAGAGAGTTTATTAAGTTAATACTTGTACGGAGCGCCCGGCCGTGTCCGGTAATAGGTATCGACGTTGCAAATAAATTTTGATTAAAATACGGTCGCGGGAAATGTGAGAAACTTCGGTGAAACGAAATCGGGGTCATCGGTGAAGTTACATCGAAACTTAATTTAGCAAACCTAATTTTCTCTTAAAATATTTTCCCCGCCGAGTTGACAGAACTTTCTCCGCATCGGCTAAAGCTATCAGCGCCGACTACCGCTATTCTCTGTTGATTATTTTTGGTTTACTTCGTCGGGTTCGGGAAACTACTGGAAGTAGCTCGCGTGTTTCTGCGTAACTGAAAATTGTTTTATTCTACGTTCGATAACCACGCAATAAATTCAAAACGATATCGAACCTGTTTCCCACCAAGTTTAGGAAGAAGAAGCGGATTTTCACTTCTACTATAATTCAACCCTTTCATTACTATTATCAGAGCAATTTTTTCCTCTTATAATATTTCTTATCACACGACGAATTATTATCAGCCCCTGGTCATAACGCTTAGTCACCATAGGCTTTTCATTTAATTTCAAACCAGCTCTTGTAAAATTAGTTCGTTCTTATCAGCACAGTTATATCAACTTTTCCACCTCGTTTGATTATTATCCCATCTGGCCGGGAGTAATTACAACCACAATTAAAATTGCTGGGTACAAAGGCCGGGCTTAAGAAAAGAAGCTCGAAACATCTGGTTAAAAAAAAAGAACTTGAAACAGTCAGCACGCGATGGTAGTTTCACTATCGAAATCACGCGACTTTCTCTCCACCCAAAACGCGAGAAATTCAAACCGTATAGAGTAACACAATTCCAATCGTGATCGTCACTACGTGTATTAAACGTTGAACGTAAAGCCGATTTCATGTACGGATGTCAATGAAAAAGAAAAAAAAAATAAAATAAATTGCGAAAGTGTAGGACGGGTCAACGTGGAGCGTGGGTGTTGAAGAAATCGGTAATTTCTTTTTGTCCCAGACACAACATTCGCATTTTGGAGCGGCAACTGATGTATGTACCATCGGAACGGAAGCTGAGGGGCGTAGACAGGGCATCGGAATATCCGCTCGATGGGACGTTGCACCGGCGCGACGATGCAAATTCCAGGTAAACCTGCACGTGAAAGGAAACGAGCGACGTAATGCCCTCGGGGGTGAGGCCGGCCCGCTGGCCCCCTCGGCCTCTATTTATCTTTCGTGCTCGGAACGATAGGCGCGACACGCCGCTGGATTATGAGTCCCATTCGGTGATTATTTGAATATTTAGAGGGTTCCTGAACCAAGTCATGCTTATGATGCACGCTCCTCTACAGAATTTTTCATTATTCCGAAAGAAAAAAGAGAAAATGTCTGCAGCTATTAAGATCGAGTGGAAATGAACAGCGTGGAAATAATAGGTTGCAGTTAAACTGCTGCAACGGAGCCGATAATTAATTAGGAGGATAAATCGAGTACCAACGTTCGGTTTGACATAGACGAAGTCGGAGATGCTTGGAACGCTAGTATTGGATTTCATTTAAATCCAATGTATAGAATTAAATATTTATTTTAAAACAGACTGCAAATTTTACGCATTTATAAAAAAATAATGAAATATATGTTGCGTGTATGATTAATTATATTTCATTTCTTAAACGACCCAACATTAGATTATAATAAATTCCTGACTGAACTCCGCAGTCTACTTATTAATACTAAATTAAAAGTGTTGTAGATAGAAGTATTTCTCCTCTGTTGAAACGTCTATCGGACGAGCCTTTGAAACGGTAATAACCCCGGTGACAAAGTATCAGTGAAGAGAACTGAACTCTTCTAATTGAATTCGAGAAGTGGAAAGTTATTCGTTTTGCAACACGTGGCCGGTGCCGTTATCCCGACAGAAGAGGATTTCCCTTCCGCCGAGTAAAGCTGCCCGTTTTGTTTCCAATGCTGATTTCGATCGATCCGATTGTTCACAATAGACTTCCGTAGCAACCGTTCAGTTAGATTCTGGCAGCTCGAATTGTATAACTCCTTGCCCGCTGGAAAGTTCATTTTCCCGGTAATATGGAGGGATCCAGGATTTAGTTTACTAACTTCTATATCCAATATTACGAGCTCTATCGTTTATCTACTTCCAACCATCTACCGTCGCAGGCGCATAACGTTAGAATGAAACGAAACGATATCGCAAGTTTCTATTGCGTGTTTACCTCCGCCGCCGATTCGATTCCCTCCCGCTTTAAACGAGGCGCGAATCGAATTTTTAAAGCGACTAGCCGAACAGTAAACTCGGATCATGTATCGGCCAGCAGGAGTCGCGGGATTCCCTCGCGATAATTCCCGGGTATTCATACAGTATTTACATTTCGCATTTATCCCTCGCGATGCCTGCCAGCCAGTGCATACTTGAAACGGCCATAAACGTAGTTCCGAGTCAGCAATCTTGCAGCGTCAACCGGGACTGGAATTTATTTCTTACTCTCGTTCTCTAACACAGCCGTGAAACGAGCTGCGTAATTCATTTACCCACACGCGAGAGCGCGTTAAATAACCTTCTCGCCTGCAGCTCGCAAATTTTATCACGCCAGCTCGCCGAAAGCTCGCAGCCCTCGTTGCGCCCGCGATAACCCGATACAATTAATACACGTCCACGGTTTCTCCGAACGCACCATATTACCTACTCCGTCGAATCAATTATTTTCGCGCGCGCCGGTTACGAGCCGGTGGCAAGAATTCTCGCAGAAGAAGGGAACCGTGAATTATATTTGTTGCTTTCGGGCGGCGAACGGAGTAAAGGGAGAAGACAGGGAAGCGGAAGAAACAGTGAACGGGCAATTCAAGCAGTCGCAATAAAAGCGCATGAAAATAGAATGTCCCTGACGGTTTGCTGGTGGTGGCGAAGTTCTACGGTAATAAACTGGCGATACACCGCCGGAAAGTTTGATACTTCCTTTCCCTACGTGACTGTCTACGTCCGCGAAATAAACGACTAACTGCGCGCAATCAACATAATCCGATTAGCTCGTCTTTACCGATTGTATAGCCAGATAATTCGATGACGTGAGTGAGCTCTGAGAACGCGAGCCTTCCTATAATCCGGACACCACCTTCCGATCGCCTCAGATCGTAATACCCTTAATGAGAAACGTTTAGCGATACCTTGTTCCTATTATCTTCATACGAGGTTTACAAATAATGTAAAAGGAAGCTAAATCTTGCTTTCGCCTATTTACTATAACAGGGGTGGCGAGCTTTTTCCCTTCGAAGCTTTTAATTTCTATTCTCGACTCAGCGGTTTCCCCCACTAACGAATAACTAGCAAAATAAAATTTTTAATTAAATCAGACTAAAAGTCAAAGTTAAAATTAGTATTCACTCTCTGCAAATTTTTTTCTATTTCAATTTGCAATATAAAACTTTGTAAAATTTTTATGACGAATTTATATTAAATAAAATCCTGAATATGTCGAAAATCATAATTCGAGTCTGAGTAAACTTTATGAATTTTAATATAAATTGTAAAAAAAATTCTGGCATGCAACAACCATAGTAATACATCTCCGAATCTTTGGTAACACAAGCAGCTGCTCGTGGGTCCTGCGGTACAACGCAAGCTTTCGTGAAACGTTGGAACGCGTCGGAAGTCGTACGAATCGAGAGACGGTGGATGTGAATGGACATACACGCGCGTTGGCCTTCTTTAGCTCGACACCCAGTCAGTTACTATGATTGCGGCCGCCTCGCCATTCCGTTGAACGCGTTGCATGCTCGAAACTTTCGCGCAACTTTCGTTCTTGATGGTACCACGAAACTGGGGTGCAAACGCTCGAATTTCTTCACCGGGAAGTTCCGCCGCCGGTGAATTCGATTCGTTCTGCGTTGGATGGTAGATGATTGGGTCCGAGTTATTTCTTAAGCCACTTTAACTTTTCATATCTACAGATGCGTATCAGAAGGGATTTAATTAGTTGCTGAAAGTTCTATTAATCGTAACTATTAAACTAATTAAGTATTGCACTAAAATGCTGAATGAGTATTTCACGCGAATGATTGCACAAAACAATCATAAATAATAATATTGTATCCACTTTATTATACATATGTACACGTATTATATCAATCCTAATATTTATTCTGTCGTCAGTATTGATGACGCACGGGTAACAATTAATTGCGGGAATGATGAAATGTAAACTGTGAATATTGCATTTAACTGGAAATCAGTATCTAATCGAAATCATTATAGCTTTAATATTAGACTGAAAAGCAATCTACTCACGGTTTGATAATTATACGTTCATATCTCATATATTTTTTACACATTACATGGAGTCTTTATATTTTCTGCACATCAAAGAGTAACCCAAAAATTAGTCAATTTTTAAAGACTAACAAAAGATACCAAAATGGCCCTAAGTCCAGTTTTAAGACCTCCAATATTTCAAAATTAATTGTAATTTCAACACCGATTCATCTTTATATAAACTAATTGGCACAAAAAAATGGTTAATAAACCAAGGAACTAAAAAAGCAGGTAACTTCGTGGACCAATCTTTGTTTATAAATCCGCAGTGATTACGGTGTGGGAAGATCGAAAAGATGGGATCAGCTCCGTAATCTGGTTTCAGCTAATACTCTTAACAAGGTGACAAGCAAAGTAAATAACCAGGCAGTTTTGCGGAAGAGCAGATACGTTGAACGTGGGAAACGTGTTGCATTAACAAGCGGGGACGTGTATTGATATGCGAGAGTGTCTGTTTCCTTGGCAAATGAAGCTTTCCTGCAGACATTTAACCCGGGTGTACACGAGCAATATTGCGAGCGGAACAGTGACTGCGAGGCGCGATGCAAATTCTGCAAATAGTGCCGCGATATGGACGAACGAAAGGCTTGCCAGCCGGCGAGCCATCCTCGAGCCCGCGGTATTTATCTTAGCAGTTCGATGCGACGGACACGGTTTGATCGTACGAAAGTGGCCAGAAACGGTGGAATCCGAATAAGTCGAGTGCAGTCCTGATATTTGATTCCTAGGAATGGCTCTGGAGAACAATTTCGATTGCCCGGCTGAGGAATTCTATACAGAACGTGGAAGTAAATTTGTGGCATAGTTCATTACGGTATTCGAAGCTCGAGGAACGCGTTCTAAACGTTATTTATTTATTTCTTTATATGTTTATGTACAGTTTATATACTAAAATTTTGTACAGTGTTTTATCAATGTAATATCTAGTAATTGTTAAAATTTCTATACTTTGTCATTGTTTTTATGTAAGGATTCATAAAACCTTAATTTAGATTCAGATTAGTATTATAGTTGTGATAGATCAAGGAAATGGGAATACACGTGAGAATTTATATTGAACATTCCTAATGGCCTGTGTGTTAGTTATATGTGTAATATGGAGACCAGACCGTTACTACAAAAATATAATACAAACACAATGTTTTAGATCGCCATTTTTTTTAAAATATAGACAATATTTGAAATCTTCAGTTATAGAATTCTGTTTTGAAATGTGAAAAACCTTGGACGACCAATTTTGTTTAAAACAAAGTCACAGGGACGGTGTTTCAAAATATTGAAAGCGGCTGGGCTCGTCTTTTTGTGTAAAAACGTACGCTCTGTAGACTTGACAAATATTTTTAATAGCATTCGTCAGAGACCGTTATTCCCTTCGAACCTCGCGCAACGCACGAGCTCCGAGTGAATTTTCACTGACAGTTTCTATTTATCTCCGCTTGAAAAAATGTAGGATGCAAACACGCCAGATATCAGAATAAAAACACGGATGGTTTATCAACTTCCGATTGATAATCGATCCTTAATTAAATCAAAACCGCCACGGGCAAATATACATAATTCGCATTATACCGGGTGAAATTGGTTAAACAAATCTGGAAATGTCTAAACTTAGTAATCGAGTTTGTAAACTACGAATGCTGCGTTTCTACTTTGAACTATTCTCCCAACAGTTCTCGTAAACTGCTTCGGAGGATGTACCGTAATTATTCGTGCGTGTACAACTTTTCGACTACTGTCCGTTTCGCCTAATAGAAAAATCAATAACCGAATGTACGACGTAACAGGGTTTGCGCAATACCATACTGCAACCCTGATTTCGTTAAACATTTTTGCGCATAGAAATAAATGAAATTTTTCCGTAAAAATAATTTAATTAAATCATCAAACTCTAAACAGTATTAGTTCTCAAACAAGTAATCTCATTAATTACTGCTCGAACTACTTTCGATGAAATCTTACTTTTTACTCGGATTAGGAAATACAATCAACTACAGTGACAACAAAAATTACAAAAAAATGACGATTTTCGACGTTTAATAGATGAAAACCTAAGAAGAATAATTAATTCTTGTTTCTAGTTCAAAAAATAAATAGTTGCATATCCTGCAACTGCAAGCAGGAGACTGAACACATATTCAGTAAGTACCCACTCAATGCAACTGAAAGACATCAGTTCGACAAGTTTGAGTTCCATCAGAGAAACTGGAACCCGAAGACTGTACCAGATCCCTGAAGTTTCTTCAAGCAATCAACCTACTTCATCTAATATGAAGAAATAATCGATCCATGAATAATGATTAGAGCAAATAAATTTATTAATTAAGTACCTAATAATTTACAGTCATGGTGATCTATAATAATCTTTTCCGGTTTATGCGACTCTAAATAATTAAATTAAAAACAGAAGAAGAAATCGTCGATATTTTCACACGCCATTAGTTTATAACATTTTATTTGACGAAACTTCGGTCGATCGATCGGCGTGCAATTTTTTCTGCGAAATTCAGCTAACGGTAGGGAACGGAGCGGACGAATGCAAATGTCAGGAAGAGTACGGCATGTCCGGATTTAAGCAACGAGATGTACGTGACATCGTGTATGTTACAAGCGATTAAGTTCTCTGCGGTTCCACGGGAACTCGTAATACATGTTGTGATCCAGGGACATGCGAAAAACCTTTAGAAGCATCGGCGCGCGTTTCAAAAGAATTCGCCGTATCCCGTTCCGCAGCGCGGTAATAATTGCGCGCGCGAGTGGTCGTTAAGCTCGTTCAAAGAAGGGAGAACAAAGGAGCGGCTGATACGCGCTTTCATGAAGATTAAATTAAAGTTTCATAATAGAACCGAAACACAATAAAATGTAGGTATCGTTGATTACGACGAATATATGCGACGCGGTTACGTATTATATTCGTTTTAAGAATGAAACGTGAGCAATCTCTGCGATCGTATACAATTTCGCCTCACCTGCGACGGTAATTCCCTGTTAAGGGACGAACTTCCGTCGAGCTATTGTATTCGCCCAGAGAGAAACGCTCATTACACAAATACCATGAAACGGGACTTTTAAAGGCGACCGCGATTACGCCGACAGTCAAAAGTGAATAATTTAGGGGCAATTTTTCCGCTGTTCCGACGACCCGGAAGAAACCCACCGAGAGATACGTTTAAACTGTCCCCGAATGCAGTCGTTGTCCCGCTTGCTTCTCACGTATTCTATACACGTAACTCAGATACATCGAATCCAGCTATAAAGGAGTAATGTGTACAATTTTACAGACGCCAAGATTTAAGCTGCTAGTTGAACTCGAAAATTCTTTTAAATTAATTTTCTGCAGGGGTCACATACTTATCCGAGGGGAAGGTAAACGTCCCAGTTTCTGTTCATGTCACAATTTTAATTTTAGGATAATATATAAAATCGTAAAGAAAATAGGCCAGAAGTACAGAAGTTAGGATATTTACTATAATTGATAAAAATTTCGTAAGGGAATTCCGAGTGATTTAGCAACTACTAATAATAATTATTTCCACTTCCTGTCATTGCTTTCATTAATTAAAATTTTGTTACTCATTTATTTTTATCCCATTCCTCATGTTTAAAATTAGATCCACTTTTAGTTCAAGTTAAATCAGTTATTCTCTTTTTCAGTTTATTCTTTGTTGAGTTTTTGTTTTCTTAAAGATAAATAAATGTGGAGTATAAAAGTGCTTCCAACAATAAGACAACATGAAATGTGCAACAATATTAAAGTAGGATTGAAACAAGATGAACGACAAAAACCAAGTGATAAAACAAGCTTAATATTGTGTCATCAATTCTATTAGTCATCGGTGCAAGCGGAAGCCTCAGTACGGATTAGCTTAAGAACGGGGGACCGTCAGCCGTATTTGAAGATTGGAACGCCGAGAAATCCGGTTTAAACCATCTCCGTCGTCGATCGCCGTGCATCGTACGTACACATCGGCGGTCATGATTATTAATTACAGTACAACTCGACGGCCGAATTTAGAGCAAACCGCGTGTATAATGCGCGCGTTCGTACATTTGCATATTCAAACGTTGTGTACGACGTGGCGATTATGCGACGAATCGCGCTCACGTGCCAATGACGATGTACACACGCCATTGTAGGTACGTAGGTACGACGCTCTCCTCTCACGCAATATGCTGATCGACCTTATTAATGGGCTAAACTGATTTTCTCTCTCCCGTCCCGGTCAGATTTCATCTACGCGAAAATTCAAGTCGACCTTGCGCGGCAATTAACGCGGCCATTTAATTCCACAAGCTCATTTTCTTCCCACTGCTAATCGTTGTTTTTACAGATTCAATAAATTAAGATTGTATGAACACTTGCATAAAAACAATGATAAAATATTGAAATTTGAACAATTATTAGATATTAG
>NW_017181113.1:1427291-1430196 GCF_001652005.2 Ceratina calcarata
TTGATTTCATTTATGAAAAAATATCAATGGAACAATGATAGAATTTTGTAATCTTGTATAATTCTTAATACATGGTTTAAGAATATTTTCGAATATCATTATATAATGAATTGCATTCGCTCTATAAAAAATTCTGTTATCTATTCTGTTAAGTTGATGATTCTACTGGTTGGTCAGTTCGCACTGATCGCAAATGTAACGATAAACATTAATTTGATTATGTGTCCGAAAGCCACGATGAACAGGAAGTATCTACGAAACTGGAAATTCTGTAGTGAACGGAGCCAATATGGGAGGTCAATCTTGCTACTTTGGTATAATGGAATCGCCGGTAAGTGTATCCAGCGGGTTCGTAAATTAAACTCAGACGTTCTATGTTTGGACGGGTGATTTATTGTACGAAATCGATGGCTGTATGAGAATTTGCGGTAACGGGTTTGATAGAAAATCAGACCGGCTGACGACAGTAAATTGAGTAACTCGACAATTTATAGAAGACGCTGAAAACACTATAAATTCTAATTTCCGGCGGATGATTCCGGTCCGACGGGTGCAGAATAAAACTATTGAAATCACACAAGATCGTTGCGGAGGAATTTAAGGTACCCCCGTTTCACGCTGAAATTTTGCGAAACCATACCAGCGAGGTTTACACGGTGCATCAATTATTCCAATCAACGTTCCGCGGACGCCTCATTCGGGCCGGTGCAGCAGCGGTGGAAATCAAACACAGGAACGGTATCTATCCGGACGTTTTAAAGAGACGGACGGGCGCCGGATGAAGATTCTCGTTGATACATATTCATACGTCATCCGCGGGCCTGACGTTTATGCGACGAATCGGCCCTCATCGACGGCCTCTGCGCTCTACCGCCGACGCCGCTGCGTCGGCCGCTGGCAATCCGTCTTGTTTAACGCGATGAATCGTCAGCCATAGAGGCACGCGGAAATCATAAAAGCCAAACGCACACTGCGGACTTAGTGCAACAAGTGCGTAAACGTCTCTTTACCCGGTTAATTTAGCAGCGTATCCGAAGAAATTTATAGCGTCCGATACGTTTAACAGCTGCCCGGAAAAATAACAATTCATAGGATAACTGTAAACGACGTTGAAATATCTAGTTCCTCCGATATCAATCATTTAAATGCTTCGACAAAAGAGTAAACTTAACTCTTTCGTATCAATCTGAAGTAATATTTTAAATGAACGAAGTACGTGATCAAAATAACTTAATTATTTGAACACTAAAAGATGATGCAAAATATATTTTCCTCCAAGTTACATAATCCGAAGATTAATAAGTTCCGTACAAATGAAGTTCGAAATTACGAAACTCGTTACCCGAGTACTTTAATTTAAGCCATGAATATTCAAGGAGCGCGCGTCCAGCAAAGATTCTTTTTGTTGCGAATACGACGACGACGACGACGACGACGACGACGTAGCGTAACTTATATTTTAACTTGAAAACAAGTCTCCCTGCTGCGACTTAAATGGGCGCCGTTATTTTAAACCTGCGACAACGCGATCATTATGCAGCAATCCGTTCGACTATTTTCAAGATTGACACCGTTCGATGGCTGGGACCGGGCAATTTCGAATTCATTGCCCTCTGAGTGATGGAAATGTCGATGAGAAAAATTTACTAGCTGCACAGGCGGCACGGAAACCGTAGACAAATTCAAAATTTCCGCGCCAGCTACCACTTCCGCCCCATTTCCCAGATTTCCGTAAAGTTCCGATTGTTTGTAATCCTCGTCGCAGTCGCGGTTCGCGTTTTCTAATTACGTCGAACGAAACGACGAGCGCGCTGCTCTTCCTCTGTCACGGAACTCGAACGAAATCGCGTACAAAGATAGAGAAATTCCGGTCTGCGTCTACGTGTTCCTCGGGACGGGGGAATAAATCCGGCGATGTGCATCGCGGTTACGTTCGAGGAAAATTAAACGTCAGCGCGAGGAGCGTGCCGAAATTCACGGACTGTCGAGATGCCTTTTACAGCGGGGACCCGCCTACTGTCTCTCATAAGGATCCACATGCTTTGATTGATGCTCTTTTAAGGATGTATTGGCTATACAGTAAATCCCAAAAGTTTATGTACCTTAGAAAAATGCATTTCCTATAATTAAAAAGAAATCAAACGTCGGATTTATCGCATTTTATTCATTATAAACGTATGCCATGTTCGTTTGACGCAGTTCACTTTGGCGTGGATACTTTTCGTATCTTATTGACATTTCTGGTTTGTACATATCCTAATACTTTTAGCCGGGGGTGTACACGCGAGGATAGACTGGTATCGATACGATACGTCTGGGTTTTCAAACACGTCGATGCGATTGAACCAATCTTTGAGCCCGAGTGACGTTCATCACTCTCGTCAAAAGCCCGGGACGAAAAACGGATGAGGACGAATCGAAGGAAATATTTAACAGAGAGCTCGAGATAACGCACTAGGGAAGAGGATATCAATTTATGGGAAAAATAAATTATCGCTGAACTCGAAATTCCCGATAAAATTCAAGGCCCGCGTTGTACCGGTCGGCGCGGCGTCGTGGATTGAATGGGAATTATTTATTTGCGGGCAACGAGCGTATTTCTTGCTTAAATTGGTGGGAGTCGAGCGAGATAAACGCGTAATGCTCGATGGAATTCTGTTCTCGATTATAATACGATTTATGCCTGAATTTATTCGAGAATCTCTAAACTTCTCAAGCGTTTACGTACGAACGGTGATCTATTTCTAAGCCACGGTTCGTTCTTATCTTAAATTAAATAGATAACAGGCGAAATAACATTTATGGACCCGGACTCAAATATCTTGTCCAGTTTTTCATTATGTAAGGAAAAATGCGATGGAACAATTAGCGTTTCGAATAAGTAGTAAAATCACGTCGTTTAAAT
>NW_017181113.1:1430217-1465559 GCF_001652005.2 Ceratina calcarata
TATAAAAATGTAGCAATTCTATAAATTATATTATGATTATAATGAATGGAGAAAATTTAATAAACAGAATGGTTTGATTTTTTCAATTCATCATTTAATTCTCACGTTAGTCGACAATACGTAATCGCGTATAAACCGTGTCGAGAAATCGTGCGAACGAGTTTAAAGCTGTCGTATCACCGACACGTTGGAGATAACTTCCGGCGATAGTATAGATGCATATGCATAGCACCAGATTCGTGAGGCGGTCGGGTACGTAGGTATTGAAAACGGGGGGGAAAAAAAAGCTGACTGAACATTGAACGCGTGACCGTATTAGCTGCGCAAGGCGCGAGGTGCCTGGAATGGAGATACGTCCTAATTTCCGGTCGAGCTCGAGCGATTTTTTCGCGCTTTGCGGTTCTATCCACGATGATAGATACCGAACACGTCACGGAGGCCTGCAGCGAGCGGCGCGGCGCGCTCTGTTTGCACGTCATGTATCAAAACCGGCCTGCGACCGCACGCTAGGCGCCGACCGTCATGTTCACGAAAAGTCCGTGTTTATAATTTACGAGTATTTCTTTTCATAAATCTTCCCGGGCAAACGTGGTACCCGGCGTGCTGGGAGCGCCCGGGCCCCGCCACTGTCATCGTATCGTCTCAGATTTTCCCAGCCGCGCTGCACCGGCCAGAATATGTAATTTCTACGCCGGTGATTTGTTACCGGAATCGCGCAACGAATTAAGTTGCTCGTTGCTCGCCGGTTGAGTAATACGACGGCTTAATTTTAGGTCCCTTGGGCTACCCGTTCGATACGAGTGCGAACAAACGCTGGAAATAGGAAACGGGAATTGAACACCATTGGAAGAATGAATTATGTATTCCATAATCGACTGTTTACTGGGACGAGCTTGTGAGATAGAAATTCTATCTAAAAGTCACATCATTATAGAAAATTTTGTTCATATAAAATGGCAGAAAGTGGAGTCAGTGAATAGAAATTGATATATAAACAGAAATTATAAGGAAGCATAATAGAATTAAAATTGCAACACTATTTAAACGAACTACTAAACATTTATATTTGTATTAATAATTAAATAATAGGATTTCAATGAAGTGGCATTATTTTTATTTATAGCCATAACATTCTCAATGCAAAAGGAATATATTATAGTAAGTGAAGATTTCCTATTATTGTAGAAAGTAAAGATTGATGTGAATTTTGATTTTAGGATGAAAATGTTTGCGTAAATCGCGTAGACAAACATGATTGATTAAGAGGAGAGTGCTTGGATGTTTATCAAGTTTAAATCGGCTTGGACTGTCGATGCGCATTCAGCGAGCCACAACAAGATGGATTTCAGTTAGGAGTTTATCAATTTGTCGATTGTTTGATAGTAATTGATTTCCGGTTTGAGCTATGCGTTAAACACAGGTTGACTGATCGTGTCAATAAAGGTGATTGAGGCCGTCGAAAGCCATTTATTTGGATAGAATTTAGTAGGATATTGATCGCAATCTCCGTTCCTTATGAAAGATCTCAGTAAGCGTAAGCCGGTGATTTATATACCAGAAAGAGGTATTAATCAAAAGACCTTTCCCATTGAATTCACAAAACGTTTGCAACACGGAATAACAATTAGCGATCGTAGTTTTGTCCTCCGTCATGAAACTAATTAATAATTGCGCGTAATTGAGCAACTTTATTGCGGAGCAAACGGTGTTCGCGGTTACTTCGCCACCGCATTAAAACACAGTCAGCTGGTTAAGCTTCTTCCCGGCTGCTCCGCTCGCTGCACTTAGGAAACTTGATTCCTCTGCTAAAGGACAAAGTTTAACGAAGGTTAAAGATTATACCGCTCGCTGGGCGCTTAATATAATAGCATCCTGCAACAAAAACGACTTGGAACTCCGTTTGCGGTGTCAGAAATAAACCTCTGGCCCCGGCATTTGCTTCCCGAGTGCTTGCTCGTTAAAAGATATTCAGTGGCATCGGTGACTCTGCCGAGGCTCCACTAAATTAATTGCTAATATTTGAAATTCTCGAGTAATCGTTATTGCACGCTTATAGCAAAGAAGCCGAAAAGCCTAACACGAATTGATTAAACCGCTTTAATCGAACATCGAACATCGGATCAGCCATCGAGGATTAATAGGGCGTGATGGTCCGTAATCCTGCAACAAATCACTTGCTCCCAGGTAATACTATCAGATCAACTGCTCAGCTTCCACCGCCTGCCGGAGGAACGAAAATAAGAGGAAACCAAAGGACTGATCTCTCACGACGAATAATGCATTTTCTGGCCATTAAACGAATGAAATGACAGGATATCGAAGATAAATCTGTGTATACTTGTATTACTTACACACCGTCGCGTGGTCTCCCGGTAATCCGACTCGACGCTGTTTTTACGCGATAGCATTTGAACATTTTACACTTCCCTGAAATTTCACACCGACGACGGGGCGACGGCGTCCCGCCGCGGGCGCGGATTTCGCGCTAATTAAAAGAATGCGCCCCGACGAAGAAATGCGAAAAACGGGACAATCGGGAGAGAGAGATCAAAGTAGCTATCCAGCTGACGGTGCTACGTTGTAACGTGCGACGTAACTGCTGCTGTAATTAAGCGAAGCAAAGGTTCTCTCCAGCGACAACTACGGGAAAAGTTGCGGAGCGACATGAAAAAAATTAAAGAACTTTCAAAGGTTGATGCAGCATAAATGTATCAAGACCTTTCGACCAGCAGTATTAAAGGTTCAAAAGATGCCTTTCAGGTTTTAATGAAATTCGCACGGTCGATATTAAATTCTTTTGAATAGAAAATAAAATTGTTGTAGGGAATATCATTAATTATCTAATATATAGAATTAAAATAAACACGTGTACCAGATTTTCAGTGAGCCTTTTTTTCTTTCTTAATTCCGCCACGCATGAATCAAGAAGCGTGCATAATTTTTTAGATTTCTTTTTTCATCTACTATAATGCATTCCTCCTCGTTTGACGTCTCACACGAAGCTACACATTTTACTTAGCACGGTACAACAACGCGGCTAACAACGTAACTTTTTACGCGAAGCACTTCGCGGCAAGCGTGTAACAACTTTAGGCGTGACATCAAAGAGAGGTAAGAACTTCCCCTCAGTCAGGACTCTTAATCATTATGTACACACGGCTCCGGTTCTGGATGAGTGATAAAGTAAGAATGGGGGAAGTGGGGAATTATTATTTGCCATTTCTTCTCCTCCTTTTCCGAGACTCAGAGAAATTCGACGGAAGTTTCCCGACGATAGCGACCGTTCACTTTATCGTAAAGAGCGATGCTTTCGTTGAAATGGGGATTGAGAAGCGACGGAAGAGATTGAAAAAGTACGTTCGGTCGAAAACAGAACGGCTGGGGAAAAAACCAATCTCAAAAGTTGAGGACGCACCCTTTTTGCGGGTTTCAAACTAGACCTTCTTCAATCGGTTCAGGAATTTGTAAACGAAAAGACTTACACTAATTGTTATCTTTATGTCGTCAATCTTTATGCTCCGATATCGACTTATCAGACCACAATTCTAAAAGCAAGTAATATCAATCCACTTAAAAATAACATATTCCCTCGAGATTCCTTGCAGTATGATTTTAAAATTAATAATAAAACTAATATAAATTGAGTCATACTGCACGGGATCTCCATTTGAAATTGCACTCTATTTTAAATTAGATTCACAGTGTTAACAAAACCGGATTAGAATTATATAAATAAGAAGCGTCGATATATTTTCAATATATATTCAAACATTGCGGATTTTTATGCATTTATAGAATATAACAGTCAGTGCACTGAGTATGCAAAATCCATACAAAATATTGGAAGCATGACCTATGACATTTAAATTACAAGTGTGCATAATTTTTTAGATTTCTTTTTTCATCTACTATAATGCATTCCTCCTCGTTTGACGTCTCACACGAAGCTACACATTTTACTTAGCACGGTACAACAACGCGGCTAACAACGTAACTTTTTACGCGAAGCACTTCGCGGCAAGCGTGTAACAACTTTAGGCGTGACATCAAAGAGAGGTAAGAACTTCCCCTCAGTCAGGACTCTTAATCATTATGTACACACGGCTCCGGTTCTGGATGAGTGATAAAGTAAGAATGGGGGAAGTGGGGAATTATTATTTGCCATTTCTTCTCCTCCTTTTCCGAGACTCAGAGAAATTCGACGGAAGTTTCCCGACGATAGCGACCGTTCACTTTATCGTAAAGAGCGATGCTTTCGTTGAAATGGGGATTGAGAAGCGACGGAAGAGATTGAAAAAGTACGTTCGGTCGAAAACAGAACGGCTGGGGAAAAAACCAATCTCAAAAGTTGAGGACGCACCCTTTTTGCGGGTTTCAAACTAGACCTTCTTCAATCGGTTCAGGAATTTGTAAACGAAAAGACTTACACTAATTGTTATCTTTATGTCGTCAATCTTTATGCTCCGATATCGACTTATCAGACCACAATTCTAAAAGCAAGTAATATCAATCCACTTAAAAATAACATATTCCCTCGAGATTCCTTGCAGTATGATTTTAAAATTAATAATAAAACTAATATAAATTGAGTCATACTGCACGGGATCTCCATTTGAAATTGCACTCTATTTTAAATTAGATTCACAGTGTTAACAAAACCGGATTAGAATTATATAAATAAGAAGCGTCGATATATTTTCAATATATATTCAAACATTGCGGATTTTTATGCATTTATAGAATATAACAGTCAGTGCACTGAGTATGCAAAATCCATACAAAATATTGGAAGCATGACCTATGACATTTAAATTACAAGTGAAAAGCGTACCTAAATTTCATTCGTTTATTCTGTATTCGAAACATTTTATTTCACAGAAAAATTCTACTGGTGAACTTATGGATATTAAGTTCGTATATAAAAAATATTTCTACCGACACAGCAGTTGTTGTAAAATATTATATATAATATTTTTTAGCTTTACTAATAAATAAACGATTTTCAACAAACAATAAGGAAAAATATGATAAATAATCTTCGACCACATCTAAAAAACAAATCTAATCTTTCTGTACCAACCTAATAGTTAATGCTTTATCCAGAACTATTAGATACATTAGGTTCGAAGGTTTATCAAGAATCATAGAAGTAAACATCAAACTGCATCGTTCGACAATGAACGATATCAGTCCACAGCTTTTCATAATAAAGCGCAAATTCCCGTTTCAGTCTGGACAGTATTTTAATTTCTCGACTGATATGATGAAAATCGAATACAGGGGCGATATCGCTGCAGCCAGATGTGCGCAAGGTATAGGTATTAATTATCGCGATGCTTGATTTTCAATTAATGAACATCGGAAGCCCGACGAAAATCGCGCGCTGCTCATTGTCAAACCGAATTTTATTTCGTCAAAAAACGTTCGATGCTGCGAAAAAAGGAGAAAAACAGCGTGCATCGGACGCGATATGTAATTGATCGTAATCGATGTAGCAATTATTTGCAACGTGAAAATCGCGCGTGAGGACGGAAACATCGTCGCTGAGAATATAGCGCGTTTATTGTATTTCCTTAGCCAGCGAGATTCACGTCGATCACGCGTCAATGATGATCAACAAATCGATCCGGGCGATAGATATTTCGATACGTAATGCTTTAATGGATACTGCGAGAAGCACTTTTATAGCATCCGGAGTATTAAGAGACACGTGACGAGAATTTGAAACGTCAATGTGACATATCGGTTTAACGGCGTGCCCTTCCAAGTTTCCGTTGATTGCTGCCAAACGCTCCCGTGTTATAGAGCAAATCGATATCTCGAACGTCATTGCATGTATCTCGCGCATCCTCGAATTACTCCCTTATCATTAGACGCACTGAAACGGAATACGCTACCATCAGTCAACCTCTGTCATCCTTTTAAGATCAGTTAACATTTATAATAGCACAGATTTAACGCGACGAAATTCCTGGACGATGTAGAAATCTAATATTCCATTCTCCACTCGACGCTGATTAAATTCTATAGAGAAATGATATTGCGAGGGAACCGTCGAAGCATGCGATCGAAAGCGGCGTCGATACCGCGAAAATTAAATAATGAAGAACAATTAATATCTGGCAAACGATGGATAAACGAATTATTCGCGCAAGAACGATCGAATTCATCCGAACGAAGACTGGCACGGTTCGTTTACCGATAGAATTACATCCGTGCTCGTTACATCCTCTGGTTACCCAGGGAGTTGGAGACGGAGGGTAGAATTCGCGTGCACGCGACTCGAATTTTGGGCGAACGGTGCGTGAATATGTAGTAACCGCGAACCGATGCGGTATCACATTGTGGGATATACACACGGCTGCTAAATCGCACATTTATGCGTAGGAACGTGCGATCGGTGCCAGATGTGATTAATACGAAGAACAAAGCGAAATATCCACGACCGCTTCTATCTTCTGTTATGTAACTGTATCTTCTGGTAATGTAACCGACGATTTGTAAGTGTCACGCGACGCAAAGCCGAGAGCGTGAGTAACGAAATTACCAGGTCATTGTGTAAAGAGCCACAATGGCCCTGTGCATATGACGTTATATAGTAGATAATGTAGTATTTCTAGCTTCGTGTGTTACGGATTTCAGTGAGAGCAATGGTAGCGTTACAACTGTTCTTGACAATTATAGGAACTACTAGCATCCCCTTCGCTGCTTCACTAATTATCATGTATAGAATAAAAATATTTCATTGTCACATTTGAAAACCTAATGGATTTTGAAAAATATTAAGGATTTTATAAATTTATGTTTTACACCTTTTCATCCCCTTAGTAAATAATTAAAGAAAAATACTGAAACTGGTTTTTAAGTATTTGTATGAGTAATCCATATGCCAACCTATTGATGAAACTTGAAGAATGTTGGAAAACATGTAAAAACACATTTCAACCTAGTATCAAGCTTTTTAAACATCCATAATAATTATGTAATATTTTGGAGTAAAAAATTTCTTAGATAATTCATCACATTAAAGAAATATATAAAAATCTATTTTCACTATCGAATCAGAAATTATTAGTAATAATGCCGTTTGCTTTACAAATATACCTTATAACACTCTGTAGTATACATACTATAAGAAAACTGCTACTGAAACGTTGTAAATACTTAAGTCGTTTCTCAGATTTCTTCTAGCATGTGAAGAAAACGGTTTCTCTTTATATAATAGTAAGATTACAGTGGTGAAAGTAAAAACTTCATACGGAGCCACTGTGGCCGACTAATACTGGCCTTATACATTACTACTTGCAACAAGTGTGTTCTCGAAGAGCGCTGGCAAATACTCAAGATCGTAATAAGAACGTAGGATTGTTTCTGTACTTTATTAACAATTAGAATAAAAAAGCTATTTCATTCTACTTGCGTCCAATTTAATGAACAAAAATTGGAAACACAAATTGCATTTAACCCCGTTTACTATGCTTGTCTCAACGCTCAAATACAGGGACCTCAGCACGGTTTTCCTAAAATTTCATACTCTTGCTCTTATTGTCATCGACTTTCTCCAGCCATTACTTTCACTTTCACGGCCGCGCTCTCACTGCGGAGCACTTGCCACTCATACTTCCCCAGTCCGCCCTTCCTGTAACCCATCTCCCAGCAAGTTTTACACCTTCCGATAAAACTTCTGTCAAGTATTATAAATTTTAATCCAAGATTTTCTGAATGCCTGCGTTTTCGAGTAATCGTCTGTTAAACGAAATTTCACGATTTTAAAGAAGATATCGACTTACAGCTTAAGAATTCTCTTCTGTCTATTAACATTCTGTTAGGATACCTCAAGTTGGTCATAAATCTTCGGTGGAATGTCAACTAGAATTAGCTCTCTAATCAAGTCTGGAAGGAATCAAACCACTACACGTCCTAATAGCCTCACGCAGGACTAACCGCAGAGGATTAACTTATTGCAACGGAGATTACTATGTCCCGTACTCGTCGACGAGCAACAACAAACACCTCTCGGGCAACGAGCGGAGGATGAACATGAACAAGTAGATTTATGCGCGGCGGCAGAGAAGTCGAAGAAACACGCGAGCCCCGCGATAGGAAAATGCACGTCAGCCGGGTCGTCGCCTTTATTTTGATTCTCCGGCGACGTTACGGGCCCACGGGGAATATACCGACGCATTATGAAATGTGGCGCGTAGTCTCCGGGGCAAATAAGTTTTCGAGCCGCTTGGAATACATCAGGCAACACGTGTCCCGCAAAAAGCCGAGTTTCGCGGGCGCGGGACAATAAGTTCATGGAAATATAGTGCGCCGTCGGGAATCCACCGACGGTATTAAAACTTTTTCATCAGTTAACGTATGGACTCAGACGTAATTCCGGTTGACACGCGGCGTATTGGTCGAACGGTATTAGTATTTATGCCGGCGCCTCCGACATCCACCCATTGTGTTCCTCCCCGTTGCGGACTACCTGCGGGAACGCCGTCGTAAATCGTACGATATTTTCTCCAGTTTGCACGTCACGCCACTCTGTTCCTTCCTTTATTGATTTCCCCGTTCTAATATATTCCGACTTTCGATTAATTCTTATTTTCTACATTTCTCCAGTGAAATATTCGCTTTGCAATTTCTCTTCAGTTTTCTTACAAGTCTTTCTAAACGATGCGACGAAGCATAAAATGAACAGGTAGGCAGAGTCACATTATTATTGCTGAGAAAAGATTACGACGTTCAAGTAGCTTTCCTCTTTTCAGGTCTTTCTCATCAACGTAACAGTCCTTACAGACTGGCTTTTGTTCTAATTATTTTATATTCAATCATAAACTAAGTAGAAATTGTGACGTAAACAAGGAATTGGGATATTCATTATATTTAATAAAAATAAATGGTTTGCCTTATCATAGTTTGTAATTATTTTTCCAATTTTTTAGCAACCTTTATAGTATTCCTGTTTCTTCATCTTTCAGCTTTAAATTAATCTACAAACCATCCGTTTTATTTCATGTCAGTTTCTTATTCCCATTGCCATTTCTTATCCTTCGTTCCAATTTGTTCTTTAATATCCTGTAGATCATTTACGCTTTCCTGGATTTCATGCATCTGAACAGAAAAGCTGTACAGCTTTTTCAGAATAAACGATAAATCTGAATTGTTCTCTCTGACTTATCCTCCCCTTCCTGCTTTTAGGTATCAATTCCATAATCATTTTGTTAGACTCACTTGTATCCCCTTTGGGGAAAGCAGGGCGAACTCGACTAAGCATTATAATTCTATTTCGTTAGAACTAGCGTTTCTAGCCTTCTATTCGTAGTTTTAGAATTCAGACTACAGTAAATGAGCCAACTTCGATGCACGTAACAATTTATGCTCAATGGGAAAGGAGACACTGGCTCTTTTATCAATTATTTTATACGTAATCATAAGCCAGTGAAATTGAAACATTTACTATAATATGAAAAAGACTCGTTATTCTTATATTTTTCTCCAGTTTCAGCAACCCTTATTTCGTTCTTGTTTCTTAATCTTTCCCAGGTTTAAATTAATCTACAACCATCCGTTTTATTCCAGCCTGTATCCCATGTCCGTTTCGCGTAATTCCATTTATCTCTAGCGCCGCGCGAAAGAGAGAGGCATGATAAAAGAATCGGCGAAGAAACGCGCAATAGCAGCTTATAACTTGTGAGAGTCATGCTGGATATTATTCTTGCGTAACACTGTACAGTTATGCCTCGTAGTTACGGGTTGGGTCATAAGTCGCAGGCAATTTTCTCCTATTCTGTGACCACTTGCCTTACTCGAGTATTATTCTCCCTCCCCGCTTCAACTTCGCCTTTCTCTCTTTAGTATCATACTCTTCCCCGTTTGCCGTCAGCCTCTTCTCCTTCCTATCCGTCTCTGTTTTAATCGGCATCAACCGGAGAGAAAATAATGGAATAATTTTTGTCAATATTTTTAGATATTTCGAATTGTCCTAACATCCTTGATTTATCGCTTCCATACAACTTCTCAATATATTTATTTTTCACGTTCCATTTGAATGAAGAAAAAAAAATTTTCCATGGTGACAATTTTTAATTCGCATTGTACAAGAGAATCGTGAATGAAAAAACCCGTTTGACGTTCGCCTATTCTACAAATAGCTGGATAAAACCGAGGTGAACGGGTCCAGAGCACAAAACTGAATTTCCGTTGGCAAACGTGTATATTAAATCTCTCGCATAAAACAAGGGAAACAAGCTTTTCACGGCAGAATTAGTTTTTGTTTCAAAGTGCTCGCAATACCGGAACTTACAACGAGAACATTCATTCAGCAGTAGAATCAAGTTGCAGGATACGGCGGCGCAGCTAGGATATACAAACGCCAGCGTGTATATCTGATTCCTATTGTAGGCGGGCAAACAAGAAACATTTTTAAGGAATTAACCAATCGCCAGGCTCGTATCAGCGATTTAAATGTTGTTAGATATTTTGATCGAATATCGCGCGATGCTGAATTATCTCGGAACTCGGAGAACTGTGTTAAGAGGAACTTTCTTACAGTATCCCGTACTCCAAAAATCTCGCTATGAATATACGATCAATCCGGTAACTTCCAATTTACGTCACGTTGAAGATGTTTAACTTTTTCTTAACTTTTCAGCAAACAGTTAGGTACTAGTTTGAAATAAGTACAATTTCAGAGCTAAGTTAAGTCGACCCCGGTACAATTTCATAACAAGCAAATCCAACTTCGGAACAAGTACATCTTTCGAATAAGTTAAGTCGTCGAGTCGACAGGGCAACAAATTGTTGGAACGAGATTTCCTTAAATTTGAATTTCTTCCCCCCATCGTTTTTTTTCTTCGCTTCTCCTCGTAATTGAAGTTATGTTAATTAGAGCGTGAAATTAAAGCGACAGTGGGAAGGGAGAACAGAAATTTACTCTGGAAGCCGATAGCGAAACCGGTCCAAGATACCAACGCTTTCTTTTTATCTCAAATTCCAATTATGAGTTCGTTTTATTACCCGATTTTGAAAACACCAAGCAAACTCTTTTTACCGATGGACTCACGTTCTGTATTTTCCCCGTTTGTTTTATCGTAGAATAACCGTGGCCACGAAGGGAAATAACATTTTTTTTACCGCACGATTGTAAAGTTCTTCAAGCGAGAACGTTTGAAAACACCGTTCCCTGTATTTATCAATGGCCAGAGGCTAGACATTAACGTGGAACCTCGCAATGCGCCATTGCTACACACATCGCGCAGACCTATAATAAATCGGATAATGAAGATCTGGGATAACAGAGAATCGGATAAATCGAGAAACCATAAAATGAAATCCCCCCGTGGTATACGTACTAAACGAATCGCTCTTAATTCTTGATATCGCCAGGCGATACATCAAATTTTGTTCCCAGTCAGCGGGAAAGTAGCACGATCACCACCCTAAAAACCCACAAATCTAGGAGAACTTTTCTGCCATTGTATCAGCGCGAAAATCTACCGGGCAACGGTAATTCCTCGCGTAACGAGAACGCGCAAAAAATCATAACGAATGCAGAACGCATAATTATGGTCCGGCGCGACGCGAAATTGAAATTCGAAATCAATTATAAAACAAAACTTAATTTAGCTGCAATCATAATTTTTCCGCCGGAAATCACCGTTTGTATTTCTCGCCAAAAGATTCGTGTTACAAATAAAAAAATATTCGTGTCTTTTTGTAAATATTCATGTGAGGGTTTAGAATACAATTTTTAGAAAAACCGATGGAAGCACCTATACCGCGTATAACAGCATGATTGGGAAAGTATTACAAAATCCGTTCGAGAAATTGCCTCTACGCTGGTATGCGTGTCATGCGTGATCCCTGCCAGTAACTCTACTAATATTTCTTTTTTTATTGGTTATCAATTTCTCGTTTAAACCCAGTCTTCGGTACGAGGAATTTCAGTACACTTTTTTTATACGATCGAGATGCGTTTAGAAATGTGATTTTTAGAGTAATATTAAATTTGAGACGAGTGAACAGGAACGAACAGTACGCTAATTGGATATCAATTAGCTGTTAGAGGATTATCTCTATTATGGCATTATATACTGTATGTGTCGTATTACTGATGAATAGACTAATAAACATGTACTCCTATTCAGTTCGTAATAGAATTTCCAACAAACATGTTGAATTTCAGTTACACAGCATTTTTGTTTTATAATGATTCATGAATTATTTGATGTGAAATACAAGTAGTAGTATAACAGATGATAACACTAGGATTTCTAATAAACATTACCTGTGCTTATTTTTATTTTAGACATTTGTAAAAAGAATGTTACAATAATAATAATAAATGAGAATGATAGAATTTCACATGAATGAGCCTTCAATAACCACTATTATATTTTACTGTTTGCAAAAACTGGCCACGCTAATAGACTTCTTAGAATACCACGTAAAATGTGTATTAAATCTTCATGAATAATAAACCGGAATAAAAATAGTCTAGAACTTGAAACGATGGAAAATTGAAACGGTCTAGACGTCCTGATCCATTAGAATAATTGATCACTTCAATAATTATTTTCTTTTTTTTAGAGCACCAAATAATTCACAGGATCAAACAGTATTCAGCAGACATTAAATGCCTTGGAAATCGTGAATCGAAATATCTCATTCGGTCGTCGATTTAATAGACGCCGGGGCATCGAAAATTCTAGTGAAGAGCGACAAGGTTGATGTTTAGCTAAACAATGGCGAAGCAGGAGGGGAAAGAATTACCAGCGAAGGTGTAAAAGCAGCAGTCGCAGGCTGCGAGCTGCAAGCGTAATCCGGCGACGCGACGCGAGCCATAAGAGGCGCGAAGATATACGGGTTGGGGTGACAACGGCATTGTTTGTAGACATTGTAAAGCGCGTCTACCTTCAAACAACGGGTGGATGAGAAAGAAGGAAACAGCGTGCCCGTAGCGCGGCTGCTCACGATTCGCGACGAGATGTTAATGACTCGTTCGCGATTTTTATATACGACATTGAAACGTCGATGACGTGAATGAACTCCTTCATATGTAATACATATACATAATTGTACTACGTGTGAACACTTTTGAAATATAAATTAATGCTTGGAGGAATTTCTTATCGTGAAAGTAAAAAATGCGGCGGGCCTCTGACCGCAGTGATAATTAAAACCGGCGCGCAGCAAAACCGGAACTGCAAACAAAAAATGATGCAAACTTCGTAATTAAAAGCTACCGCTGCATCAAATTCCCTCTCGCGCAGTTAATCCACGCCTGCATACATATTTATAAACAGCAGTGAACGCAATATCTTGGCGGCGTCAAACGAAAGTTGCCGAAACTCGAGATTTAATTGTTCGCACTGTATTCAGCCGTCGGTCCGTCCCTTAGCCGCGTATCCCTCTCGTGAATGGTCCTAATGAACGTAGGACTTTGCGGGAGCCTACGGAAGTTGGTGTATGAGGTTTACCGGGGATTCGGAGGTTTACAAGAAGGGGTGGAACGCGATGGTGTCACGTCCGTGGGGAAGTCGGGAAAAGTGAGCCACTTAGCTCTAAGAGAGTGTAGACAACCCGCCGGAATAATCCAGAAATACCTTTAGATACTCGTTTCGCTAAATCGCTCGAGAACCGTTTAATGGAATGAGGAGAAGAAAGCTTCCGCCACCTAAGAACTTCCTTTTTGAAATGATCGAGGCGCTACAACTTCTACCAGAGTTCACCAACATTTCGGTGATGATACTCCCTTTGTCTCACCGTGAATGTTCCTCGCACCGTGATCTCATACACTTTTGTACGAGATCTTGACTAACAAGAACAGAAATTTACTGTTAATAAACTACTAAAGTCTAGGATAATTTCAAAACTCGTAGGGGAATTCTTTAGTCTGATGTCTGACCAATTACGTGTTATACTACTTAAGTTACACAATCTCTTGTACAGCTACTCCAAACGATTTATGAAATAAATTACAAGAAGAATAAATATTTTAGTATATAAATATTTGTACATTTAATAAATATCGTGTTAAATAAACAATTTTTATTATTAATTAGTAAATATATTTATAAGTTGGTCATAAGTTAGATTAATAAAAAATGGTCAATTTCGAGCATAATGAGTACACGTTCCGCTTTTTCATTGCATGCCAAATGGGTCTGGAATCGTTTTGAGTAGCTGTACCGAATTCTTTCACTCATACGATTTTTCCACAGATGCTCGAACAGGAATATTCAAATTCGAGTACAACTTATCTATACATTCTAATGAAAGTTACGCGAATGTGAAAATATTGCAAAAATCACCGAGGCAACCATTGCGCAGCACACACGAATAAACTGTACTCAATTATGCTCTTCCCTGTTTCCACGGTCCGCCTTTTACCTCGGCGCGGCACGGCAGCATCGACCTGATGTCGTAAGACACCGACTTTACCGGTTCGACCGCGAACTAGACGGCGAACTTGAGTGCTTGCAGAGCTCGTACCAGATCCTCTATACAGTCCTCCGGAGAGCATTTCGAACATCCTCTGGGTAGGAAATTAATTTCACGGGAACGACAACCGATACGCCTTCGACCATACTCTGACCTCGTGTGTACCCTGTGTTCCATTTCGCGTTCGAGCCCACGAGTGCGTAAATTGATAGAATGTGTGAAACACGTCGACGCTACTTACACATCGATTCGTACATTAAATCATGTCTCCGCGCGATTATTACTTACATATTGCAAAAATGAAAGTGAGTATAACTTTTTTAAAGATTTTAAGTACTTATGTAATTAAACTACCTCAAAATGCCAAACCATATATTAAGAAATTTGGAAGAAGTGTCAGACTGTATATTAAAAATACCCCGTGACATGAAAAAAAAATGACGAACTTTATAAACCTTGTGCGTAAATCTCATTTTTCCGAAATATTTATCGCTGCAACTATTGCACATAACTTTCTATCACATTTCTCAAATTTCCGGGAGAAATGGTTTAAACAACCTTAAGATGTATGCTCGTTTAAGTTCATAGAGCCTAATATCGTTAGTTGGAATTTGGCTTGTCAGGTAGGTCGATCAACAATAGCCTAGTAATTCAATTAATATGTTACTAAAGTCACAGAAGATCTCCGTTTAAGCAACGCTGAATAGAATTTGCGTTTTATAATTCGGTATTCATTGTACATTAATAGTTACTGAAATTTAATATCAATTCTTCGACGTTGCTATGAGTTCGGACAATGAACGTTTCTCCCTCGGTAATAATGAAGTTATTAATTGATAACTGTACGAGGCAAGGAAGCTAACGGGCATGCTACGTCAGCGGGAATGGTATCAGAAGCGGAATGCGGCATCGATTTATTTGATACGGAACGCGATCAAATTCCGTACAACGCAACGTATACATATAGAGCTAGTTCGGTTCGTTAAAATTCGACGCGAGCACGGGCGGCTGGAATCGGAAAGTTTGCAATCCGACGGCAAGTGGAATTTGTCAGACAGACCGGAAGACGTCGACCGAGGAGAACAATATCGCACGGTTAATTTACTCGGGCAATAACGCCTAGAATCATAAGCCCCAGGTGTTACGTCGCGTAGAGAGAGAGAGAGAGAGACAAGCATATAAGTCGTGAGAGAAAGAAAACGTAAAAGGGGTGAAAGGAGAAGATCGAGCCGAACAGGAGAGACAGAATAGGTATAAAGCTAAGGGCTGCACCCTACTTTCTTCACTATTGTAGTACCAGTGGTTAGGTAGAAGTTGGCCGACGGTAGTTCCGTCACGGACGGCGAAGCGACGGCACGCGTTACCGTTTCGATCATATCTTTGCCAGAGACTTTTTAACTATCCGCCATTAAGGATCCTCCGTTGCTGGCCGCTTTTCGCGCGGCTACGTCCCATTCAGAAGTTTCTTCACCGGCGAGTTACCGAGAAGAATGCCGCGGGTATCGCATTATTTCGCGGCAGAGGTATTAGGTTCATTGTGTCACTCGGTATCGTAGATTCGGACGCCGGCAACGTTCGGGGCCGGTTATTGTTAAAGCGAAACAGAGATCTCTTATTTCGTTAGCATTAAAATTAAGTACCCTCGAAACAATATAACAGTGATCAAATAATTGGAATATGAAGCTGCTTTCATCGCGAGATCTCAGGTGAAAGCCAGCAAGCCTTTTCAGAAAAACAATACATTGTACACGTTGCAGAGAATTTCGGTGGATCGTTTCAATGCTCTTTCGATCAATATTATTTCATCATCTTTGTTGCATTTCAATGACTTTAATAGTGGTCCGCACACACTCGCCAAGGAACTGGAAACAGGCACGACTGGCACTGTTTAACGATGACCGGCGTTATGCTAACTCCGTAGTCAGAAAAGGGACGGGCCGGAACAGAGAGGATAAATGTTTGGTAAGGGAGGCTCGGTGGATGGAGGTAAAAGGTGTACGGTAATTCCCCCCCCCCCGCCTATCTCTCTCAATTCTCAAGAATAGTTTCCATCCAATTTCACGTTACACGCTCGTAATTTGCGTCGGATCAAAAATCCGTCCGTCTCGTTTATCATTTTTCGAATTAATCGAATGACGCGGTTCTTCCATTATAAATTAAAATGGATTTCTAGGAATTTTATGGAAGGAATAGCTGGAACGGTCGGACACCGTTATTTCATGACGATGCGTTATTTCTATTTTATATTGGATCGCGGTGATACGGGATCGAGTGTATATCGAGCGTACGAATCGTTTAAAGTATTAACAGAAAGGTGGGAACGGTGCCCGAGCCCGTCGAAATAAATTATGTATAACTTAATTAAAATTATTGGCCGCCGCTCCGGCGGCCGGCGTAACGAGAATTCTTTGTGAACCATAGTATGTTAAATTGAGAATTAGATTAAACTTGACACAAGAGCTTTTATTTTCATTCACTCGGCTGGCGTCGTGAATGCGTCGCTCGTAAATAGATGCATACATATCTCTCACATGTGCCCGGAAATAAACGTGAAATAAATATCAATCCACGGTCGTCTCTCTTTTGTCCGTCGACTTTTATATCGGATATCCCGTTTCGGGTTTAAATTGATTATAATTGATTAAAATCTCCGTGAAATATGTTGATATTACGTTTCGCTCGCTTGATTTACGCGCCAATTAAATAAAGCTAGAAATTATCATCCTTTTGTTTTATTCCAGTGCCGTAAAAATATTTCGAAATTTTTTTCAACTTAATCAGAAAACTAATAAACGAATATACATTTTTTAAAATTCATTTCGCAAATGTTTATACTTAATGTGATTAGTTTAAAATTGACCATAGAATCATGATAATTAATAAATACTCAATTTTTCACAATACTACGAATATCGATTGTATATCAAACAGCAGTGTTCTTTAATTACAAATTTTATATTCTAATTTATAGTCTTTAAAATAAAGCAAAGTCGATGCAGTCTCGAAATCTACTAAACATAAACCAGTTAATGCACAAATAAAATGCAAAATATTGAATTTAAATAAAAAATAGTACAATATGAATTTTTTCTTTTCAAACGAGCGTATACTTTCCGCTTCCTNGACTATAAATGTCAATTATAAAACAAATATATTTAACATTATAATTTGTCAGAAGAATATTGTTTAATAACGTTGATTTGTCAACAATATTAAAGAAAAATAAGTCAGATTCTCGTTAGCAAGATGTATTTCGATCGAGATAATCTGCCAAGAGCTGTGGCATAGAATTACCAGAAATTTCAATCGCGGATAAAAGAGTCTGTAAGTTCATAGCTGCTAATAACGGTGTGCGAAAGAAAAGATTTGGTATTAAAATGAGTTCATAAAGCACGCGACACTTTTAAACGCGACGCTGTGTACACGTCGATATAAGTGCTGTTGAAACGCAAGACTACCAATCGATAAACTTATGGTTGTGTTCGACTTTTTATACGTCGCTCGTGTTTGTGCAAATTACTACTAATAGAATGGTTATAAAGCACGCGTACGATGAAACCGAATCAGCAATGAGCTATTGGCAATTCAATCAGTTGGGCCCGGAGAGAAAACAAATTCAAGTCAATGAATGAATAATTATTAAAATTTAGTTAAATTTTAATTCCTATTTCTAGTTGAGACGAGCTGTCTACATCAATTCCGCCTTTTGATGTCTACGTATTACGTACGCTACAAAATACATTTTAATTATTCATCAAATGCATGAATCCCATAATCAATGCATTCATGATATGGATTCTTCCATTCCTTTGTAACAACAAAGTAGAATTAATAGAATAATGGCGAGTAGCTCGTAATCTGCTATTCACTCGACGTTTAATCAAAGATAGCCCATACTTATTACGCTATTGAAGCGAATTTCTCGGTAAATACGAATCCAATTGAAATCCAGCAAAACTGGCATATAAATGATATACACCCCCAATTCGTATAATTACCTCCTTTGATCACATCAATCAAAATGAACAGATCTTTCTTAATTAAAGAAATCAATATAAAGAGATTGCTTTCATTTGGATAAATTATCAACCTAACCTTAATATCAATCTGTAATAATTCGAATGTACTTACCCAAACGGATGAATTTCTTGGTTCGCATCTATGGGTCACGTTGCTGAGACGAAAAGACGGCACCAAACACTCCAGACACAAAATTATAATCGTTTTTGAAAGCGCACAAACTTTTTTTGATCACAGTAGGGAATCAGCACACACTTGTACTTACATTTCGGAGGCTGCCTTGTAACTGCGTCGTTACGCAGTCGAATGCAAGGTGATTGGGTAGTAAACAAAAGAGTCGCCGAAATAGCGGTCACGTGTATAATTAGCGGACGGAACCGGGTAATTTAAAATATCTTGTTCTTCGAATACGCAACATGGATGAAAGTAAACGACAGACTCCGCAAGCGAGATAATAATAGAGGGATAGCAATAGATATATTTGACTAATAAATAGGCCTATAATAGACATAGTTTGATAGCCCATCGTCATTTCGTAATTTCCTCATCACTTTACAACTTTCTATTTAGCACGATATGAGCACATTGACAGAACTTTGCCATTCCAGAATGTGATTTGCACCCTACAAACTGTGGATTTTTATGCAAGATAAAATATTCATCATATCAGTTTAAAAAATTCATTCTAAATAGACATTTCTTTTGTCATGTAGTTATGCATTCATCTTTTAATATTTTATATAGTCTTTTTAAAACCCGCAGTCTGTTTATATAGATTTTTGTCATCGTCACTATTTTGTAAATTGTAATTCTTGTCGATGTAACTTTAAAAAATTCAATAAAAAGAGAATCATATTTTATTTATTCTCGACTAAAGAACAATATTGATCAGGAGTGTGAAAATTTTGTCAGTCTATCAGACGACGTTGGCTTCGATTATAAATTCAATTAACGGGAATGCGAAACACGGCAATAAAATAAAGAGTTTTTATCGGTACCTATCGAGACTTGCACGGAAAACCAGTGTCGCTTTCATGGAACTGTTTCATCGTCTTTCAGTGAAACCCGTTGAATAGCGATGCTTTGTGCACGTGCACCCAAAGTAGTCCCTACGGGAATTGTAAATCTCTAGAGAAAAAGTACTCGAGGAGATACGGGAAAGCGCGAGCGAGTTCCTCCAGGTAAACGCGACTGTTCGCGACAGGTTTGATGCTGATGCTGACGTCACTGTACATGCACGTATCCCATGTATATGTATGTGTACGTATACAGTAAACAGATACGCATCGTACGTCGCAGTCGAAACGACAAAGCGAAGGAAAAGTGCAACGGGGGACAAAAACTGAACGGCTCGCATGCGACTGTCTGAGATATGAGGATGGATTGAGACGAAGAAAGAGAATGCATGCAGTTTCATCCACGGATATACCAGCAGAGGCGAATAACAATACCCGATCGATCCAATTTTAATTCGTGAAATTTTTATGCAGAATTTATTAGAAATTTGCAAAAAAAAAACAATATGCAAATAAATACGCAGTATTCGTTTCCTAATTCCCTCAAGTATTTTTGTAATTATAAATCTTATGTTTTGCAATCTGTAAAATAAAGAGTCGAAGCAGTCTCGAGTGATCTAAATCCAATTAATGTGCATATAAAATATAAAATATTCAATTTAAATAGAAAATTCTTGATTTTTTCTTTTCAAGCAAGCCAATACCTTCTGCTATCTACTACCGCACTACGCAATAAATTAAGATTTTGGCTACGGTTCTTGGCGTTCGGACGAACGGGAAAAAACAAGTTTTCTAGGCTAACGCTCGGTGATACGTTCATTGGCCTGGCGTTCAAATATTTGCCAATACTTGGGAATTATTTCAGGTTTACTGCTCCGGCTGCGCTTTATCTTTATTTTCCTAAACTCCATTTCAATTGGCCGGGTCAATTTCTCTTGATAATTCTGTGGCGCTCCGTATGCGGACACGGGACGCGTCGCGCGCGTACTGCAAAACAAGTTTCGCCCGAAGACTGTATCTGCAGCAGTCAAGCGTTCAGACGTGAGAACGAAACTGCGTTCGCTCGTGGAATTCGATGTAATTTCGATTTCAACTTCGCGCCGAGTTCGCTTTGTTAGTAGAGTTGGTTGATCACGAAACAGAAATTCTACCCCCCGGCCGTTGAAATATTCTAGTGGCCTCGGATATCCCCGAAAGAAAATGGTCTTGGATATTACGCTCACATGCTTTCGTCAATGTTTAACGTTTAAACAGCAGCTCCCTGGAATTTAACATCGACCGGCAATTTCGCGTCTCTCTTTGAGCCACGGCATATCCCTTACGTTGTATGTATTCTCCTTAGCCAGATAATTCAAAATTTGAAATAGTGAAAAGATGATAGTTACGTTAAAAATGTTTTGGAAATTAATTTCTTATGAAGGAAACATTTCCAATTTTCGCCATTGTGACAATCAAATATTCGTGGGAGCGTTTGGATAATTTCATTTTGATTGCTGTTCGCCTACAATTAATACGTTTTAACATTTGCGGGAAATTTCATTACACGAACAGTTTACGAGCTCGAATTATTCACAAATGGAACAAATAACGAGAGGAGTTAATAGCGTTTCTGTAAATTACATAAAACGACGTTTAGCAGCGAGATTGGGTCGGTAATTCGACAAATACATATCGGACTCCAGTTTTCGATAATTCAACAAAATACGAGAACGTTTGAAAAAAAAACATCCAAATTAAATATAGCAACGAATGATTCAACGTCCAGTGAAATCGTTTCCCAAAGTCTCGTTAAATTTTAGCGTGTGCAACCACAGAATATCTTTGAACCCGACGAAAATTTATCCCTCAAAGGATATCAAGCAACGATAAAGAAGATGCAAATACAAAGAGATTGATTGCAAAAACAAACGGCCCTTGTGCACTTTCCACGCAGTGCTTTCCGCGTTAACTCGTTCGGAATGCAATCAATGTTACATCATACACAAACGGATGCGATAAAAACAAAGAAGAAATGGGCAAATATGGATGCATCGCATGGTCGTGTCCATAGGCAAACGCGCGAGTTATCACGTTACCGAATTACACTGTGTGCTGCACGCCGCTTCCGAGGGACGCGGCTCTCGTCAATTTTAATTGCCGAAAATGGTTTCACAGGCCAGCGAGCAAGACGCAACCCGAGGAATATGCATATTTTAAATTGCATCATAGAAGACAGTTTGAGCTCGGCTTTAAATTTAACGCGCCCGACGACCAAGTAAACAGCCGATCCTGGACGATACGAAAACCCAGAATTATCCGCCGCGATAAAGCACAGGGAATTAAAAAATGGTACGGGTCAGAGGGAACGGAAAGTCAAACGCGGCCCGTCAACATTCAAACGTGCAGATTTTATTCTGTCTTCTCTTTGACCGGCGAGCCGCCATCGGTTTACTTCTGGATTGCATTCAATTTTGCATATTAAGGCAGTTGTTACTCTATTGTTTCGGTCAAGAGAAGGCTTAAAAATAAACAGATAAAAAAAGAGACATGTATCAATCTTGTACAAAGATTCAAACAATTTTCCATACTTTTGATTTAGGCAGCAATTACCCTAAATGGCCTGGTGATATAAACTGTGACTGTATACCTTTTATAAAATGATGGATCATGTGAACCGCTATTTTAGAGGGTGAAGGTACACGAGTCATATTTTATGCTATTATGGTTTTACTTTTCCTTCGCGTCATCCTCTTGCATTTCAGCGAAAGCAAGCCCGTCGTCGAGTATCTTACTCACCTAGCGAAATCCTCTAAACCCGGTACATTACACAAGATACGTGTATGTAGATTCAGGAGTAAAGAAATAAAGAACGAGCTTTGTAACATGTTTCATTTCAAGAATATGTTCAGTTTAAAACAGCGGCTTGATTTCTCAGTGTCTCGCTTAATGCTGTCGCAAAATTTATTTCAATTTACTAAGTAGAATTTTTATAATATTGTTCACTTAGATCGACTCAAAGAATGAGTCATATATTCAATAATCAATACTTTAATGAGAATAACAGATGTTAAATACTAAGGATCTCGAAGTCATCATATTCATAGTCATCAATTCTTTTACCAACTGCCATGGTAGATAATGGAAAACAAAACTGTATACATAAAATTTAGCTCGACGGGAAGGACGATTCGATCAGTAACGAAAACGCTACCGGGTGCCATTTCATTTCAATTTTCTTTATAAGAATAAAGTACCGCGTACGGACATCACTCTTTATTTCGCTGAGATCAGGCAAGCTGGTCTTTTTGAGCCCCTCTCCCATCGGTCGAGGGTGAGTGACACGCCAGACAAACCAATAGTCGTGAACCGACTGTCAGCCAATGTCGGATATTTCGAAATAAGTTAAGCACGACAGACGACTTTAGTTGTAACACAAAAATTGCAAAGCTAAGTCGAGGATGACTTTCAATCTGACTTCTGTTACTCTCGGAGATAGGAAAAGATTTCGTGGGACGCTGCGGGAGAGGACGTGAGGACGGAAGGACAAAGAGTGGATGGAAAAAGAAACGAGTGAGAGGACAGGAAGCGAGAAGATGAAACGAAGGAAGAAGGGGACAAATAGGCAGATTGAAACGAATGTTGAAGAGGAACGGGACGGGAGCGAAGGGGGATGATGAAAAGAGGAAAAATTGAGGGAAGACGAGGTGAAAAGGGGAAAAAGGAGATAAAGAATGAAAGAGGAAACAGAGGCGAGAGGTGAAGACGCCAATAACAGGAGGAAAGAAAGGGAGAAGGCAGGCAGCAACGGCAGCTTGTCGGAGGTAAGCTGGAGCGCGTCGGCCGAAACGGAATGGAAAAGGATAGCCAAGCAAATAGGAATCTCGAGTCGACTTAAAACGCGCGGCGACATAATCGCGCGCATTCGCTCGACAAATATTTGACGTTCAAGACTGCTCCCCGTCTCGCGAGGCACAAAGTCTCATTTCGTTTTCCCCCCCGTCCGCCTTCTTACGCCGCGGCAGTAACGATGATGTTATTTGCGCTCACCTTTCGGGGACGGCAATGATAAGCGATGATTTAACGAAGGAGCTAATTGTAGATTAAACCGAATTAGATCTTAATCCGGTATGAAAGATTAGCCGACGGAAATTAGAACCGTAAGCTAACAATGCGAACCAATTAAGCTAACGTGCGATGATTTCTAGCGTTTAACTATGTAATTCCTTATCTCGATTGGCCCCGACTAATTCAGATTATGCGACGCCTCGAGACGCGTTCGCGTCACAATTTTTTTTATCAATGTACATACGCGATGGTTCGCCGGGTTCAGGCGTAATAAGAAGAGATAAATCGGAAGAACTTGAAGTGTGGCTAGTTCAAGTACCCGTAAGTACTTTTCGAGGGGCGCTCATGCATATGCGAATGCCGAATGATTATTCCGAGTATTACAGGGCGACGCGACGACGTGCTCGAGGAAGATGCACCTGAAAACTAGCACCGGTGTAACCGCAGCCAGTGGTACCGTCAGCTCGACGACAACCACCCCCTACAAACCCCCTCCCCACCCATTCCTCACCCGTTGTATATCTCTTCTTTGCTTCTCTCCTCGTTACCTCCATCGAGGTTCCTCTTTCCTCCTTCGTCAGCTTCCGCCCCTCTGCTCCGACCACCCCCTCATCCCGTCTCTGTTGCTCTTTTTATTCAGCCGGCTCCAGCGGCGCTCGCCGCGTTTCTCTCGCTTTCGACGCAGCTCGAGCTCGCGATCGATTACGAACCCCGCGTCGCGTCGCCCCGTCCGGTGCCATGTAGAGTCGTCGAATCGGATTTCAGAACGACTCACCTGAAATTCTAATTTAAGACACCCAGGGATAGAGACGAGAGGAAGGGAGACAGGCGGCGATGGAGGAGAGCAGATAGGAGCCGGAGAACCAGGACAGACTCTCTGCTCCTGCAGCTTCCACGTCCGCACGAACATCGGGCCGCGTCCTTGTGCCCGACGAACCGTTTCTCTTAATTGAGAGCTCGCCCGGTTACGTCGTACCTCTCATACCCGAAATTCATCGAATTACCGTACTGAGACCGGACGGACGAAACGATCTTATGGTCGTCGCCGGACGACCGCCGAGAAAAACCAGGCCGAGGCTCGATGTTGTGCTATCTTTAAACTAGCTACGATACTTACACTGTCGTAGGAAAATTGAGTTTAATAATACTTTTCCAAACGCGTTTCATAAAACACGTATACTGAATTTGAGACATGTTATTTATTATACAATCCAACAAGAATAAACTTTACACATTTTGCAATATTCACTGTGTGATTTTTGTAGAATTTCTCATGCCAAGTCAAATCGAAAGTAGAAATACACAGTCACGTACCGTTTTTGAAAAATAACAGTTTTTATAGATAAATAAACTATCTCTGCCTCCGGATTCGCTTTTGACATGAGAATCTCTATAAGAATCACACAGTGAATGTTGTAAAATGATTTTGTGTCGTACAGTGTTATTAGATGCTTTCTGTAACCATTGGGTATCAGCTGACAATTCTAAGACATTTTTGAAAGATTCAATTTGAAAGTTCGAGCCCCCTTCAACGGCAGATTTAATGTAAACTCTTATGGAAGTTGTCGACGGTTAAATAAGTGATTTATACGCAAATGTTTCCGAGCTGCAGTTTGATCGAATTCGCGGTTTCGCGAGAGGGGTTCGTGAGTTTTCTTTGCGCGGCAACTTTTTCGCAACGCAACGTCAAAACGTCGATTATTTACCTACCCGGTTTACGGTTACGCCGTGGCGGAAGTTGAAAAATCGCGGGACGCGATACGCGCGCGTAAACTCCGGTAGGTATATCGATTTCGGTCGATGACGAGATCTGGGTTAAACTCGGGCGACGGGACGCGGTCGAAATCTCGTTAGCGACACCGTTTCAAGCTTGTCCTGCGGTGCTTTAATCGCTTTGAAAGATTACCAGCCTAACGCGGCATCACCCGGATCCGGAAATTTCATGAATCCTAGGATCCGCCGACGGCCAATGCCTCGACCGAGCTCCGGGGAACGGCTAGAAAATTTTGATTTGTCATTCATTGCAATTAACCATCCGTTACCCACTTGACGCATTCAATCCGGACGTATAGATAGAACAGCCGTGTCGTTTCTCGTAATCGTGACGTGCAAGCTTGTAACAATGCCACGAGATTTCACCGGTATTGAATTCTGACTTCAATCGAATAATACAATGAAACCGAGCTAGAATCATTTTAGGAATTAATCATTCGTTGATGTAATAACGCAACGTTTGAACGCTTTCCATAATAGCCATTCGTTACGCTAGGCTCCAAGTATGGTACGCATTAAAATGTATGAGGCTTATTTCCCTTTATGGAAGCCATTGTTTAACTCGGTTATGATTATTTAGCAAGACACGATGAATCGTTTAACATAAGTTCGTAGCAGAGTTTTAATTTATTATAAGATACTAGCATCCCTGTCGCGATTTCCCTTGCACCAATTATTGTGTACATAAATAGAATTTAAAATGTATAGAATGAAAATATTTCATGAATACAAACCAAGTCGCTGAGTCATGCAACTTCGAAGATATTGAGAATTTTGTGAATGTACATTTTCACACTTTCAGTAGACCATTGAGGAAAAATTCTGAAATCTATTTCTAGGTATTTGATTGAATAATGCTTTCTGTTTCCAAATCAGAGATTATGTATTATATAAGTATTGTACATATATATTATAAATATATAAAAGTATATAAGATCACAATGCTTACTTATTTATTATCTGCCTATCACCCAATGCACTTATATAGAATACGATATAAAAATACTACTAATGTAGGAAACTTAAAGTACATCTGGGAAGCCTGAATCTTTTAGGCAATTGTTTCTAAAATTGGTCTACATTAATGGTTTTATAATAAGATAGATTAACTTGATCAATTTTCCAATCTAATTCTTTAAGGCTTTGAAGAGCTACGAATCCTTAAAATACTCAGTGCTGCGCTCGCATCTAATGTGAACGAGATTGAACGTTTTTGAATAATTGAATCAGAATATTTAGAATCGAAATTTTGGGATAGAAGTAAAAATGAATATAATATAAGCGAATGTCTAAAGCATATGATGATAAAATAATACATAGTGAGTTTAGCTATCGTCAGAAAATGATTGGTCATTTTATAATATTGAGCTGTTATCCATTGCGGACTGTGTCACGGAACAAAAGCGAATAAGCATGCAACAGCATTTAACGTCAAAACGCGATGCATATGTACAGCTCGCGTGTCTAATTTCGGTAATAAAATAGAATGCGAGACAAAAATTGTATTACCATTGTTACGTCTGATGGAGTTACGGCGTTATATCACTGTACTAGTCTTCCCATCCAACTTTTGAAACTAATAACAAAACGTACACAGCGATAATTAATTCGTTTCCAGAGATCAAAATTAGTTTCGCCCTTAATAACGTGTACTCGTTCCGTTCGCTCTCTCGCTTTCTGTCCCGCTTCTCTTCATCCGGTATGCAATCTCACGCAAGTGCCGCTTCTAATTCTGCCTGCAGCTCTCTCTCGGCCAATCTCCCATCCTCGTAAATACGAGTTACACGATGTTTTCCATCGTAATCCGGCGCAAACAGAGCGATTCGAACTTCCCGTGAAACGATACGTAACACGTACCCACGTGTATGTATACGTATCTCGGTATCCGGAGGATACAAGGTACGTTCTTCCGAGCGAACGCTGTGATGCGAGCTGACCGGAAAGCCCACGGGAAAATTAAGCGTGCCGGACAAGTTGCTCGAGTGGGCCGTGCGTAGTTGAAGGATAGCCATAATTAGCCCGAACGTATTCTCGTGGGCCGACGACTCTTCTCAATGAACCTCGACCATCGTTGGAACCGATCCGAATTTCGCATTCCACCGTTTCTATAACCGCGGCTCAACGCTTTGCGGGGAATTATTTCAACACTTTCGCGAATTCGCGGCAATGATACGTCGCTGGTAGATTGCAGTACTTATCACGCGGATTTTATCACTCACTGATTTCATAATCATTTAAATATCAAACAAATTTTTCCTTTGGTAAAGAAACGCGTCCAGATTAATTAATGGATCAAACTTTGTCGACACTTATGGAACACTAGTATATGGAAAAGATTAGATGTGGCCTGTTCGAAATTTTGTCATGTGAAAAATGTACTTAGTATAACAAGGGACAGTTTTTACCACGTTGAAAGTGGGGAAAAAGATGTAAATGTTCTGTTGAGGAAAATCTGCCACAATAGTGAAGGCCTATGAGTAAACCAATCTTCCTCCGATGAGTCAGTCCAACGATTTTCAATCATTTTTAAACAAATAACAAATTGCGATACCCAATATGAACTGTATATTTGAGCATTAGTGTCTAAAGTGTCTGATACGCGTGTTTCATTGGTTGTATCAGCAAAAGTACATAGTGGGTGTATACAGGGCAGCGCGCGGGCGCGAGCTAGTCTAGTTTTTACAAACGAAGCCCGGGGCAACCTGGCATCGGCTCAATCGTCAAATTAGCCCGATTCCAGATGGCCCGAAGCTCTAGCGCCTAGCCACGTGCTCTTTATCACCGCGGTCTCTTGCATTCGTTTTCATGACCCCGGGCGGCGTAGACGCGCGCTCAATTGTCCCCGCCACTGTGACTTCGCTGCCATTCCACGTACAATGGTAATGTTGCCTTCTGATTTTCCTTTGCCGACCCCGCGACGAGGCACCGCCTGAACTCCCGCCAGCCTCTCCGTCTCTTCCGCGAGGCTTGTCTCGTTAATGGTTTCTATCTCTGCCTTCTTCGTACACGCTGGACACCACCGACGAGCTCGCAGACAATTTCAGGTTTCGAGAGGACGTCGTTAAGGAGCTTTCCCGTTTACTTCTTCCTGATTTCACAATCTTTTTTCTCCACCGCTCCCACATTCTATTCACTCCTTATTTCTCGTTTTTGGCGCGATTGCTTTTTCTAATTGGCTCCGTCGTGAGCTCATAACGAAGCAGCGTCGTTGTTATGAAACGGAACGCCGTTTATTTGATAGTTCGCTCCATTTCGTTCAGACGATCGTCTTGAGGAATTAAATTAGCTGCCCACGGGCTCGGTTAATGAGCATTTCGCGGGCGTGTCGCATACACTTTTCAACTGCGTTGATGCTGCTAATTGTCGTACGCGCGCCGCTCTTCTCATGCAAACGCAGCTTCCCTTATTTCATTATAATTGCGCCATACTTTCAGAAATTAAACGGCCGGACTTCTTTCCTCCCTCTAATAAATTTACACCGCCGTTAAACGGTGTAAATAATGTACAACGTTATTCGAAGTTTAGTCGAACACTAATAGCAATCTTATTCCAGCAGGAAGTTCAAAGTTCAGCCGGGGTTACTTTATCACCCTCGTAACTCTTCCTTTACTTTCGCCGAACTATTCAAACGAGTTAATCCTTTTATGATGTCAACGCTATTTTTTCCGGAGAGCACCTGCGATAAAGCTGGCCGTATTCATGTATCAACATTACGGCGGCCATAGTACACGGCGTAACGAACATTGAATTACACCGCGGGCGAACTTCATAATTAATATCTCCTTAGCCGGTGAAGTTAATTTGGCTCGTCGCGTAGACCAGCTGTAGTGTACCATTGATCGTTAATTATATCGCGCCCTCCCGCAATTTCTATTTACTCCTCAGCCTACTCGGGTTAATCATTTTTTTTTCTCCTCGCTTATTTTCACTTATCTGTTTGTCTCTAAATAACGTGATTCGATGCAGCGAGTGACGTCGAAGGAGGGAAACGCAATTATAAGCGCACTTATCGAACGTCCTCGACACAATTTAATTACAACGGAACGTCGCGACGGAAACAGTATTATCTCTATTGCTAACGAGCCGCAGGGGCTCGTTATTTACGTGTAAATTTATGCATAAATTTGCAGGGACCAGGGCACGAAGAAAATTCCTCGCGGCGCGGCCAAGCAACGATTGTTGCCCGAATAAAATATTGCTAGCGTACGAACCTTCCATCGACAGAGGGACAAAGGTACTCTCTCTCTCTCTCTCGCTTTCTCTCTCTTTCTATCTTTCGCGCCAGTGTCGCATAAATTACTCACGCATGAATTTACGCGCGTTACCGATAAACAGAATTTGCACAATCAACCGGCAACCCTGTGACCGAGTAAAATACAGCCGCCCACGCGCCGTTTCAAACGACAAAGGATCGAAAGTTTTTCTGTCCCGTCGACGTGGATTATTTATGAAAAATATTTGCACGATCGAACGGCACTCACTCGTGTCAGAACGAGGTGCTCCTGCCGGTATAGTCCGACGACGCGTGCCTGGGTGGTTTATGGCTATCGATGGATATGATGAATGCGCCTTGCGAGGGGAACTGGAATTCGTATTCGGTCCAGACGAACGGCAGTCGTTCGTCGGGGCATCTTTCCTCCGGATGAGACTTTGTTTTCGAAACGGCTCGCAAGAAGAACGACTGAAGTTTGAGCGATGTAACGGTAGACTCGATAAACGCGGAGTCGACCGTAACGTTCTGTGATCAAAGTAAGACGTACCAGATCGTACTCGACGTTTTATGTAAAACATGTCAGATCTATCGAGTTCCTCACGTTACGTAAGGGGCGAGAGGCACGTAGAAGGAATCTTTTCATCAAAAAAGTTGCAGCAAGAAATGCTGCACCTTTAAGGTACGAAGTAGCCTACTTCTTATAATCTTTTATGGCGATGTAGTGAATGCAGTGCTAAATCGGTTTAAAGAATTTTACTCCACATGCTTCGGATTTCTTTTTTTCTCCATTGAGAAATACTGCGTGAAACACGGTTTTTTCGAAACTACGTTTTTTTTAACTGGCCAGGAATATAACTCGTTTCACTACCGATTCACTTTGACTGTTGCTCTGAAATAGCATTCGCCATAGAAGTACGATTTTTGCGTTATGTATTTTTTTTTGTGGCTCATCCTCAAAATTTTACTTCTGAATATTCTTGTAAGAAATAGTTTATTAAAAGTCCCTTACGTACTTCTGTAGATTCCAAAAATTCTTGGTTCTCTGTTCTAAGTCCAAAGAAATGTACGTTCAATAAATAATTTATTAATAGATCCCTCTTTTATTTTCTTCTGGTACTGCAAGAAGTTCTTTAAGGTTGACTTTCACGCTTCAGAATCGCTTTCCTCTTTAAAATCCCTCCGTTTGATTCCACGTGAATTTATTAACAGTATTTATTCAGGAAACAGTCTTATCCTACTAATTATTTATTAGACTCGAGTGTACTTTTGTCAAATTAGCATAAAGTTTAACACAGAAAAGAATCTCGAATAAGAAGTGGAATAACAAAGTTAAACAGTTATATAATAAAGGAGGTTGTAAAATATTTATCAGTTTCGAAACAGAGGTTCTGAGCGCTGCGAGAAAAACGGATAAAAATGGTTGCCAAGCGAATTTAAAGCATTTCCTAAAAGCTCCATAAACTCGTACTACTTAACGGTTAAAGAAAGCTTATTTACTATCACGCTAGTGCCGTAACGAAATGAACCCGATGCATGCGATCGGATAAAATAGCAGTTTCGCGTGGCCGGGCAAGAAAGGGTGACAAGAACGTGCGCGTCCAAGCGGCATCAATTACAAATTAACGCGGCGCTATCGATTCGAAATACCGTGGTACGCGTTCACGGCGCGTACATATGCATCTCGCGCCCTGCGCCATGTATCGATTCGGTACCGGACCGTTTCGTAAATTACGAAAGCCGTAAGGCCTGTCCCGGCGGCGGTTTCGCGAAGAATGCGGCGATAAGCCTCGTTCTGTCTGTCTTACCGCGGGTCGCGTCGCGCCACGGAACGCAATAATTTTCCTGGTCCGTGTCGCCACGATTATACATGAAAATACTTGGACGTCGCGTCGGTCTCGGTGAAGCCGAACCTTGTTTCCACGCGTGTAATGTACTCGTGTCCTCCATTTCGGTTTCCGGGATTAAAGATCTTAGACACTTCCGCATCGCGTGCCCATCCCGTGAAATAAGATAAATTCCCTAATTTCTACTCAGCTGAACATGATTTTGTTATCAATTGAACATAAAAAACAATATTTAACTGAAAATTTATAATGAAAAGTACTTCCATGAGTAGAATTTAATATATATTTCTGTGAATCAGGCAAAAAATGAAAGCAGGGCAACACCATGAGAGCACCAAATGTGTGACAGTTTAATCATGCATAACAATGTTGAGGAATATTACAAACACTTTTTGTTGTATTTAGTTTATGTTTATTACGTTAAAATATATCCTAGTGAGTAGAAATTGAGACATTTGCCTTGTGAAGATCTCGCTTCTGTTTCGTGTCTTGATTCGTAACAAAATTATGCGTGGACTTTCAATTGAAAGAAGGCAAGACTAAAAAATATTCAGCTATGGTACAATAGAAATCGGCATTAAATTTTCTTCACAACCGTGTCCCGTTCCATTCAAACGCTCGAGAATTCTACGTCATCTTGCCGTCGCGATGAAAGCCGGTACGCGAATCGTTAGCTGGTGTTTCATTCGCCGCGCGTCTTAAGGTCGTCGACTGGGAACGTCGCGAGTCATTAAGAATCTCCGCGAAAATCATGACGATTAAAAATATACCGTGTGATTACAAACGAGCGTTAATGGAGAATACGGAACAAAGACGAATACGCATAGAAGGGTGTACACACAATGCGCGGTTGAGCATCGCGGGCGGGACAATTATTCCCGGCGAGTGGTGCTACGATGAATGTGACACGATTTGCGAGTCGTATTTGCGGTAAAAGACGGCCGCCGCGTCGTTTTCTTCACCCGCGCCCATGCCTGTTTCCTCGTTGTCTCCCGGTGTGAAATCGCGCGTTCATTTTTCACTCTCGCCTCCCCCAGCTTCGCCGCTGTTCGAGAGACGCGCTCGATCCTACCTTCGTCGTTCCGTTCCTCGGACTTATTTTCCCTCAGACCCTTTCGTAGACCAGGCTCCACCCAGCGACTCTTTTCCTTTCTTTTCCGGCTCCGTTGTTCTTGCTCCTTTCGCCGACACCTCGCCGCCTGCGCCCTCTTATAAAAATACCCGTCTACGTGACGAGATTGGACAAACCCGTCGAACTCTGTCCTCGCTAAATAAATTTCACCCACCCACCGAGTTGCACACCGTCTCGCTCCCTTTTTGTATAATAAACGTAATAACTCCGGGCGTTGCATCTACCGATATCAAAAGGAGAGGAACGGGACAAATCCCTCGACTTTGCTCTTTATTCCCACTCAGGACACCTTCGCTCAAAGGGAGGAGAATGAAAGAGCCGTTGTCAGGGAACGCGGTTACGTACATAAGAACTCGTTTATATTTTTTAAGCAAAGCGTTTCTTTAAACCGAGGAAAATAAAAAGATGAAATTAAACAAAGGAATATTGTAAAGCCTATGTTTGTCTCCTTTGTACGCGTTGTCTGATATCCAACGGAATCTCGTTATTCTATAAAATTATGTCAACAGATTTGTCTTCCATTCGGGCCAGCCTCCTCTTTCTGCCACTGCGATTCATCTTGCCAGGTTCAATTATTATCTATACCCGTGGCACTCTAATAAATTGCTGCGTTTTAACAAAATCAGGGGAACAACGACGGGGAAGTGAGTGTAAATATCAGCGCGCGCTATCTAACAAACCTGGTCGTTTGTATTCGCAGATAATAGTGCTTTCCATTCTTTTTATCCGGATATACCGCTGCCAAGTTGAATGTAAATAGAAAAGAAATGCGTGCGCTCTTCGGTAAACAGTCGTGAATGGATTAAAAAAATTAAGAGATCTTGATTGGAGTAAAAAGCGAAATAGAAGAGCTACGAATTATACGCAATTAAGGGCACGACGACAATTCTTCGTTCTGTTTTAATTTTTGTTTAATCTTGATCTAATCGGTAGTCGTATAATGCAACCTGCATCTGGCAGTGCTTGTCTTCCTACTGTCTATTAAAACTTTTTCATCCCAACTTCAATCATTTTATGCATTTAAATTATGTACATCTCCATGTTTATTCTACGAGAATTCGTGACCTGGATATCAAATATAGAGACGTCCATTCCCAGATTACTTAAACGAACGAGCAAAAACGAGACCAATCATCCTCTGCTAATGCACTAATCACTTAATAACAATCAATTATTAATAGAATCGTTACGTTCGTATCTAAGGTAATTTGAATGTGACAGCAATTATTGAAAATTATGGGACTTAATGAAATATGTTCGAAGGATAATTAGTTATTATCGTAAAAAATTTCCAAATTCACACATTTTTTATGTTTAGTTTCTTTTCAATTTAAACTTGTGATGTAACTCGAAAATGAACTCCTCTATTTCTTTCAAATCTTGAAATATGACATGATATAATAAGTATTTGGTTGCAAACTTTCAAACAAGTGTCACTGTTAGTTTATAGCCCGAGTAACCTTTAACATTCGTGGGAGTCGATTTCGTCTTGATGAGCTGGTGTCGTTTGCCGGGAGAAAGTTTAATTGCATTTATAATGTGGCCCCCCATCGGTCGGCAATGCCCACTGTAGAATGCGCGGTGAATAAATACTTTCCGTCAGACCCGCGCACAAAGAACCGCATTAAGAAAATGTATTTCTCTGTTCGTCCTCGCGTCTTGTCATTTCAACTTGAAATGAAAAACGAAACGGAATAAAAGTACCCCTCATCCTAGGTATCCCCCATCTCTCTCTCTCTCTCTCTCTCTCTTTTCTCCGTCTCCTTTTACGTGTTGAGGTTCAACGAATGCGATACTTGAGACCCTCTCGCTCTGCCGATACGCTGAACGCGCATTACACAGTATCTGGGGAAAATTGAAAATGCTGGAATTTTTGCTAGCCCGCGATATTATATACGTATATACTCTTCGAATGAAACCGTTCGCGGTCGGAGGAAATTCGATCGACTTAAACCGATCGCGAATATTCCGCGATCCTATTTCAAAATTAGATCACACGGCGCGAGGCATGATGATTCAGTAATTCCTCCCACGAAATCCGTGCGCCTCCGTGCGAACCTTTGTATTTCTTCTAAAGAGGATCATAGTCTGAAAATTTTTTTTTATAAAAGGGAAATAAATAAATTTAACGGTGCAATTATTTTTCTCTTACTTTCATGCAAGTAGATGTTCGAAGGATAATTAATAAAGGAGTATCGGTAAGAAGATAAGGGAACAAATCCGATCGGAATAGTGCCTTTAGATCTTTAAATAATATGAGCGACCGAAGTGGGGAGTAAATGAATTCATTATTCCAATCGGGGCTGGGAATGAGCCGAGCAGAATGAAACTGGGAAAAAGGAAGATTGAGAGAAAGTAACGAAACCTTATGTGACGATGAGCGGAAATCAGCGGCAATGAATAATGCGCAGTTGCAGCGAATCGGACAATGAATCGATAACAAAATGGGTTCGATTCGACTTAATTAATTGTGCTCGTTGGCACGTGAAATCGATGTTGCCGATGAACGTGATGCGTTTTACCATAAGACAGAGTTACTGTTCCGAATCGAGTTCTTCCAACAAAAGAAAAGGGAATCGACGGAGATATAGGCAATTGTACCGAAACGAACTAAATGAAATTCTATTTCTATCACGTTTCCTTTAATACAATTTTATCCCTTTCGTTGTTTTACTTCTACGTTATTTTATTATGTCTTCTAATATATTTCCTAATTTCATCTAAAATAATAAGGAAGATAAACGATAAGGATTGATAGGATCTATTATGATATTGTGTTCTGACAGTTCTGGTATCGTTTTAATAAATACATAACTTATGGCTGTATAATTCTAATTTCTAGTTTTAGTACAATTATTTGGCTA
>NW_017181113.1:1465797-1478597 GCF_001652005.2 Ceratina calcarata
TACATATTAAGGATTTAGCTATAAGTACTTTAAAAATCAACCTTTGTCTTTTCTAAATGATTTCTTATACATATATTCTATATGAATCACTTGAATGTCAGAGAAAAACTTTGGATCAAACAATTGCTTACATAATGCATGCTGGCTTCAACCGAAAAATCAAAGTAGAACAAATAAAAAATATAAAGTTTCTATAGATAAAAGTTCGCAATGGTAGCACGGAGGTGTATCCTGCGGAATATTCATGGAGAAACAGAAACAATAAACCTCGTAACAATATTCAGCCATATCTATACTTCGAGAGGAAAAAAACAAACAATGAGTGCATGGTTATGATTCATTCTATTATGTATGAAGAGTAGTTCAAAGCCGTTTCATTGATTTATCATGAATAGAACAATGAATGACTGAATTTTGTTTACACAAAATGTGCATGTAATAAAATCCATACATAGAATGAAATGTATTAAAAATCGAAAACATAAATTATTTTCATTCCCCGAATAATGTTCATGCCATACCTTTTTTAATATCTCATTCGAAAACATTTTTATTCCCAGAATAAAAGTTTGCTCGTTAAGCAGTATAAAAAATTCTATTCGTTATGCGGGAGAGTTAGAAAAAAAAAATTTTCAATAACTCCTGTCATAAATACATTCGAACGTAACTCATCGTAGATCTCGCGCGCGCTCATAACCGCGCGCACGAGCTTAAGGTCTTTGCAAAATTTAGTAGCAATTATGCACGCACGATTAAGGCGGCAATTTTCCGAGAAAGAGACAAGTGTTTCCTGCACTAGATCGTCCCGACTTGCCGCGCGCGCCACTCCAGACATTATGAGAATAAACTTCCGGTCGATATGCGTCTACTTCCGTGTCTCCTGGTGATTCCCCCGTCGCGGCTTCCAGTCCGCGGAGAATAAAGTGAGGGGAGAAAGAGAACCGGGAACGCGCGCGGTTATTTCCACAGCAATTATGCATGCAGCGTTTCGCAAAGAGATTTCTTTCGACTAAAGGGTCAGAAGAACGACCCCGCGTGCCTTGATAACTCGGCTTCCGGTTCCATTGTTATCGCTCAGCGCGTTACACATATTTCTCCACTGAATGCATACTCACCTGTGTAAAGCACTGTTACACGATTGAGGCGTTACTACGCCGTTAAGAAAACGAATAAATCTGAAACGTTACTTTATGAGAGGCATGGAAATAAATTAACGCGGAGGGGGAGCCGAAAATGGTGATTACTTGAAAAACCATTGATTTAGCAAACGTGTATTTGGGTTGCCGGAACGAACGAATCAGAAAAATGCAACGCACGCGCGCGCGTCACAGGGCGAGGGGCACGATCTGCGGTTGCGGTCGTCACGGAATTTCGTGAAAATCGTGTACCGGCCGATTGTAGGCAACAGCGGGTTAATCATGAACGGCAAATGAGCGTATTGCAGGTACGCTGCGATGACATGCGCGCGGAACGTGAAAACTGTACATCCGACGGTAAACGTGATCCTCCTGGCAATACAGCCGCTTGTAATTAATGTAAAATTTCGAGCACGTGTGGCTATTAACGAGAGCGATATACGCTTGCCATTGACGTGCTCGCGTTTCATCTCCTCCCTCTCTGTCCATCACTCACTTTTTACGCTTTTTCTGATTTAGCCAATCCTAAGAATAGTTTTGTTTCCAAATTGTTATTGAAATTAAAATTTATTGCAATTATTTTACATTCATTCTGTGACTAAAGAGATTTTCGACGTTCTTATAAAAATCAATAGAAGGAAGAAATGAAGTGCTGCTTTTTCTATTGTACATTTTTTTGGTATACTTCGTTTATTTGTTATTTTAAGTAGAACAATTTAAAATGACAATAATTGTGTCTTATATCCTAGCACGAGGATATATAATGCCGGACGTGCTCCATCCGTGATATAAGAAGCAAATGGACTATTTCCGTGTCTTAAAATAAAAGTACGTCAAGATTATAGATCCTGTGAGGATCAGACCGATGACTACTCGACGCTCTCTCCTTTTATCGACGATTTCCCCATTTATACACGTGACAGTTTAATTAATTACTTTTAACGAGCGCAGACGCGCTTGATCTCGAGCGGTTGCTGCGACACGTAATTGAACTTGCACACTGACAGTCGTGTATACATACGTGCACGCGTACGACTAACAGACAGCCAAGCGTTTTCAGTGGCTGCCAGGGGAAATGCGTTTCAAATTATTTCGTACCCACGAAACTCCTAGTTATTTTTTTTAATCGAACGTCATCAGCTTTTTATTAATTCATTATAAACACATTTCGCTTCTCGTGTATTCACCCGACTGGATATAAGAGGTCTCCATATTCATGTTTTTCAATCACACTTTATGCGACGCAGTACTTGAATGGCTTGAGAGAATGTTCGTTTTTCAGAGCTAGCTAGCTAGCTAGCTCTACCGAGCTAACGTCGATAATACTTATTGCTGTTTGAATTAAAAGAGTACACGGACGTATAGGTGCAATTGAAATGATTGTAAAGCAAGGTTTACGCATATGGATGACGGAATTTATTTACTGACCCGTGTATGCGAATAGGGAACGTTGGAGTGCAGGTCGAACGAGCAATATCGTGAAATTCAATGGTGATCACGCGCCATTTACAAAAACGAGTCTTTTTTAAAATCGCAGTTACACGCCGCTGTTAAAGGAAATTGCCTAGGAATGGGCAGGGTATGTGGGCAGGTGTAATGAACTGGAAATTTTTATTGAGGCTCAAAGTGATATCGGTGATAGAAAATTGATAAAATTCCGCGGACGCGTTTATGTCCGCCGAAATGTTTAATACAAATGCGGCGCGTAACACGAACGGCTTTTGTTATACGTTTCATCCCGTGAAAATGTCGAAAAATCTTTCGGGTATTGCGTAACTCGTTATACGAAACGCTATCTGAAAATGCAAAAATTTATGTGCCGCTCGGTTTAAAAAATGGTGAAGAGCATGCCAGGTCTGCTCTCTAGAGGTGCTGCGTGCAGTAGTCGCGCTACCACCATTTATCATGGTCGGACCCTAGAGTAAACCCTAAAATATCAAAAACAAAATGCCACCTCCACCGCTTTTCGATCAAATAACTTATGTCAATTTTTACTCAGACTCTCCTATTTACGAAGAATACTTTCAAGGGTGTAATAACGAACACGGTGTTCCATAAACGCGCGCTAGTGCTTCAGGAGTTATAGGGAAAGAGGGCAGCCAAATGCAACCAGAGAACAAGAACACATTCGGTAAATCAAGATAATAGAAGAATGCTAGTAGGAATTCCACAGACACGAACAATAAATACAGGTCAAATCGAAACGAGAGGAAATAAGAGCGAGATATTACAGTTAGAAAGAAATAAATGGGGAAGAGAAGAGAACGGGATACCTGAAACAGCAGCATAGAAGTTTTTAAATATACAGGCACAGGAGCAATACGAAAGAATAAGAGCCAGCAGGCACAATCCAAGGTACAAAGCAATTAGAGAAGAGCAGAGACCGGAATACTTAAAAAGAGAATACAAAAGAAGTGACCAAAAAATGTTGGCGAGGTTTAGATGTGCAAAAATGAGGAAAGATGAGTAGATATTGAAAGGAAGTTCGAGTGTCACAAATGGCTGAAGAACCGAGAAACGTTAGAGCATATAAGATATAATTATACGTATGTAATGTGCAAAGACAGAAATATCGATGACACAAATCTTGAAAGCAAAATGGATGAGAGAGATATAGTAATTGTTAATGGATATGACAGAAAAGGAGAACGAAAAGTATTATGTTTTTTAATGATGGCATAATCTGTTTCCTACTAGGATAGTTGTCACAAGGAATTTCTATATTGATTGGTTTATAAATAAAATGTTCGAAGTGGTACAGCGTGTTTAAAGCACGAATCCCATGTTCAAGTTATTATCTCATTGTTGAAAAAGTATTAGAAAAATATTTTTTAGATTTTATTCACGTAGGTTTATTACAGCGTGGCGGTAGAAAGGATTTTTCGCGTCCCGAGTATCGGACATTTGATCGACTCTGTTTCCTGACGTTCGAGCCGACGATGAAGCTGAGCCCACAATTTTTCGGCTTTTGCGCGGTTATTTACGACACAGTTCGTGCGTATTCACTTGGCCAGTTTCAATCGACAAAACAACCGGGCCTCCCCTTTCGCCAGCGAAAACCGAAAAGCTACACGCTCGATTTTCCGCGTTCGTACGTGGCGGCAACGCACCGCGGCACCCGTTCATTTCGCATCTTTCAATCCCTCGCACGGCACACACTCCCGCAGGCATCAACCACGATTTCCGCGCAACCGGGTTTCCCGGTTTTCCGAAATCTGTGGTTACATCCAATCTTCATTTGCCGCGCGACGTTACCAAATTTTTATTCGACGCACACCGGTGAGTCATAACGATGCAATTGGAAAAAGTTGGAGTAACGTGATAAGTTGAAACATGATTTCACTGAGTCGAGCTGAATAACGATTAACAAAAGCGCGTTGCGAAATATATCGTAAAATCAACGATCTCGAACCTGTAATTTTTAATCATATAATACGCGCGTTATTGGGCGTATCCTTACACACACAAATTTACCACCGCGTTTAACCCTTTATCAACAACTCCAGCTATCCTCCGCCGGTCCCGCGTCACCGGCCCTGACACCGTTAATTCCGCTTGAACGCTGCTTCGGTTATTATAAGACAACACAGTAGCAACTTTATCGCGTCTGCCAATAATCCGCTCTCATTTCCATTTAAAGTAACCGTTCGGCAAACGGCTCGCACTCCCAGCTGTCTACTTTCTCCCAGTATGATGGATCGCGCGTTGCTGCGTTGATCTCCAACGCGAGAACGCGGTTACTCGCTGCGGGCACGTCCGTCGCACAGCAGTAAATCCGACCGACGAATCCCGCGCCGCCCGTTTCGCCGGTCCGTAGCCTCGTTTTAATTATTTCATAGCTGGGACGATTACTGAAGGCAGCTGAGTAAATATTAACGCGAGGGCCTCGTGCGGCCACGTCGACGTCACTGCGTTTCGGTGCACTGCGTCGCGCCGCGCTTTAAAGCGGTGATCGTTGGGCGTAAGTACAGCCCGGGCTTATACGAGCGTTGTAAACGCTCGTTTTACTGCGTTCCCGCTTAGCTCGCCTTTTAGCTCGTCCCACGCTGCGCTCGATTACGGGTGCAAATAAAAAGGAAGGATACTAGACCGAGGTCCAGTGGTTTCCAAACTGCGTCCTGTGTCTCGTCGCACTTGCTGGAAACCGAGATTTCCTTCTCTCTTCGATTCTCTTTAGCTGTTTACGTTCTGTGATTTTCTTGTGAAAGCTTACCGAGGTTGCTTGGACAGAAAATATTACGCGACTCTGCGCCGAGCTGTTTACGAATTAAGAAAAAGCAACGCTGGGAATTGAATTGTTTACGCGGTAGATAAATTATTAATATGTACGAGGGTGAATCGACGCGAATAGAAATTTCGGAACGGAAGCATGGAGAAGTGTAAACAGGCGGGGAAGATCGAGGAAGCTGTGGTGTAGCTCTCCGTAAACTCGATACATCATTTTTCGCGAGGGTAGGATCGCCGTGAGCAGCGATGACTTTTGACGAGCAAGGATCAGGTAGCCGGAAGTTGCGTCGAGTTTCCACGCACGGTTGTATGCAGTTTGGAAACCACTGAACCATCTGAACGAATGGGCCACGTTGCTTTCGGGGAGGAAATGCCTATGTACCTTGAAGGGGCTACGCTCCGGGGTTAGCCAGAGACCCTCGACGAATTTATTTCTGGAATCCCGGAATCCGGCCGCGATCTCGGATACCTTTCCGTGCGCCTACCGTAAGGAACGAGCGGCCCGACGTCGGGATATAATTTTTACGTTCCATCCAACAGACACTACGTCTTCCTGCCGATCCGAGCAACGCTGTCGTCGACTCTTTGTTTCCGTCCTTTGCTGTAACCCCCGGAAACACGGTCGATCGTTTACTAAGCGGCGACGTGACTGTTGCTCACGCTAGCTACGTCTCCGCTCGACGGATGTATCTGACTCTGCTTCGCCCCTTCCTTTCTTCCTTCCTTTTCCACTTTCAGACACATACGTATGTATGCGTGCATCCTGAATCCGCTCGCCGCCATGGCCTCCCTCCTTGAAATGCTGCCCGATCCTATGGAAAAAGACGTCGCATTCTCTTCGAGGGAAATACACACGGGATCGGACGTAGGTACCTGCAGCTGTCTCTGCATAAATCTTACGGCGAAGCCAAATTGACGTCGACTGATACAATGTTTGCGTTCGTACCGGTGCGCCGTGTCGCTCGCGGCCAGACTCCTGTTCCGGATAGGACAACGCGATCCTTTGAATTAAGTAATACCAAGCTCGATGCAATGCTTTCCAGAGATTCGTCTCGCTGATTTCCATCAATCGTGTGAGTCGTGTCTACGTGACCTTAGGTTGAACCTTTACCTCCAGGCCGATTTATCGTATGTNGGTTCATACAATCTCAAGTGTCATCAATATTTCTTTCTGTCCGAATGGTCAATTCCACTCCCCCGTTCAGATACTCTTCGATATACAAGAATTTCCACGCGCCCCGGCGAGTAACGTCGACAATTGTATCCGACGTTCCGCTTGACTCGATACAAATTAAATTTCAATACCACAGAGAAACCAGAAGCGTATGCATCGCATTCCCCTCGACACGGTGGCGTGACCCTCCATTCGATTCCGCCGTGCACTTTCCCCGAGTGTAGTACTCTTTGCTTATTATTTCCAATGACGCGGGTATGGTTAGCGTGCGCGGGGAACGTACTTCTTTTTTTTTTTTTTTTATTTCATTCACGAATCGCGGTGTGTATACACGGGCGGTCACGTTCGATCGGGAACGGATCGATGGAGCCGAGAACGAGAGAGCAGGTACCGCCGCAACGTTCGCCGCAAGTTTCTCCTCGCGCTACGCGGTTTCTTTTCATATTAAACTTTTTCCCGTTCTACTCACCCCTCCGCGCCGTTCTCTCCACCATAGAAATCTATTACGGTATACAACGGGAGAGATACTCGGAAAGTCAACGTATTCAAACGTGACATAAGCCCCGCGGTTTCCCGTTCAGCGTTGATTCTTACTTGCCAAGCGTATATTCGCCCATCCGTCATGTAATAAGATTCTATCAAAGTCAACAAGTGTTTATTAACTAATATTGGAAAATCTTTCAAGAGCTGATGTAGTCTCGTGACTTTTCTAACGTACGTCGTTAAATATTTTTATATTCCTTCCTCTGTTTTATTACTAATCAGAAATAATGAACAGTGAAGGACTATATTTCTTATATGAGAAGATTTCTGACATATCTTCGTACCTCTTTGGAAAAACAAAGTTAAGTCGTGCTCTGCTCTTGATTTGATTCAGAACAATTCCTCTTGAATATAAAATTGCTTATAAACGAACGCACTGTAACTACAAATTTTCATCTATTTTGTAACACTCATGTTATTAAATATATTCTGAGTAAATCATGTGATTAGAGCACACCAGATTTAACTATCTTCTTACCAAAGAGGTGTACCTGGAGACTCAAAAATTTTTTTAAACATACATAAGAAAATTGTAAGCTCATAGTTTTGGTCAATTTTGTGGATGACATTGTCGTGTTGCATGTGCAGTGGCTCACATTCTAGCTTATCACCTCGCTATCAGGGTCTACCCCTTTAATCTGAATGTGCACGTTGACGCGTTTAATCGAATGAAAATATTTCAGACTTCCAATCCACGTTCAGGTATTTCATCTTAAAAAATTTCTGGTTAAACTATTTCCACCGTAAATGGAACGAATATTAGCCTCTGAAATTCCGACGATGCAATTCGGCGCGTCGCATCGCGTTCGGGTAGGATAGAAAAAAAAAACTATGGGACGAAACGAAATTTTGCGCATTGGGAATTGCGTTTGTGTGTCATACCTGGGCGCGTGTGCATAAAGCGCGAGATCCTCGGGAGTATCACTTAGCGTGTACAATGAAAAAGAGCGGCCGTTCGTCGCAGGATAGAGCAAAGCAATATTTACGTACCCGTGCCGGAACGGCAAATATTTGCGATGAAAAACGCGACCTACGGATCCCTTCTGGTGGTCGCGGCGGCTACCAACGGGAAGGGCGGCTCGGCCGTTTACATTGCCGGAACGAACAGCTGAAGTGCTGGCACCGCAAATAACGACGCGAGTTATCGTAACGAAGCGTAGCCCCCTACGCGCGCGATCTCTTGCTCCTTAACAACTGAGAGTGCACGTCCCACGGCCAGGGGTTACTGACAGATGAGGGGGCGAGTGCATTTCGTAAAAAGAATCCATCGATCAATTCCTCGTCATTGGCGAGCGTCCAATTCGTACGATCTTCTCTTCACAAGTTCCGAATTAACAGTCCCGCGAATTGTTAAACTTTGTTATTCGGCGTAGTTTGAATTCGACATTATTCCAGAACGTAATTAACGAAACGAATAATTGCTAGTACGATGGGAGTAACTAGTGCAGAGATGGGGAACCAAACCAAAGATTTTTATCATTACAGGCCACGTTTAAATTATGCAGTAATAAAGGTGGGCGCTACAATTTTTTATACTTTACTGTTGTGGCAGCCGATTACTACAAAATTTGCAATTTTTTATAACTGAGTCGTAGCTGCTCGAAACGCTTGTTATACGCAGGGGAAAGTGTCGAGCAAGAGGGGAGCTGATCTACGTCGGCAGTAAATTATGCCGCCAGAGAATTGTGAAAACATTTAATGTATCGTTTCACATGTTTTGTGCATTAACGAGAATCAGGATAATTCAAGTGCGCGCCGGCCGACCGTCGCCAATTATTTTTCGTGATTATAAAGCTCGAAGAATGTTGCAAACGCTCGGCGTCCTACTCGTCGCCACTCTATCATCGTTACAATTTTAATAAGCGGCCACCGCGGAAAGTCGGCCAGACTATCGGGGCATATATCTAAAATTCCCAATTTAACGAACAGTTTTACATTCATTATAGTCCGCGGTATTACCGCGTCAACACCCCGGCGTAATTAATGCAAAGCGCAAAACGTTTATTATGCTGGTTAATTAGTTCTCTGTCCAATATGCTTTCATTTATCAGTGACATCGTGTCGGCGAGTAAATTATTAATTAACCGACGGCGGCGTCTCAGCCCGGTGGGGGTGAGGAATGAAAAACATCGGTCGCTTTTCTAAGTAACCGTGCTAATCTTCGCGCTGGCTTGCCTCGGCGTGACGGCAGCGACGGTCGGCTGCGTTACCGAAAGTTTCTACGATCTTTCGCTCGTTAGCGACGCGCCGTGTCTAATTTACAAGATACACCATGAATCATGGGCCCAAGCTGCCGCCTGAAACTTTAATACAACGCGAATTGTCTGATAAACACAACCGGAATGATACATGCCCATCGGTGTTCCTCGCGAGAACGAATTCCGGATGAAAAATTTCCTTCCTCGTTCATTCTTGCAGTTGTAGCGCAGAATTATTATTTATTATTACCGTGAGAATATACAATGAATTAAAGTTTAGTTCAGTTCTTAAGATTTTCAAGATTCAGAGAATATAATGACATTTTTTCTGAGGTACCTGCGATCAGATTTTTATGGCTCATTTCTATTCTCGTAACAATCGAACGCCGGTGTAATTAACTAAGAAATGTGTACTAAAAATTTTATTAGTAACATGAAAGAATGCCATTTCTCATAATCAACGTTCCTCCAGCACGATATTGGAACTTGGAACTAAAATTTTACGACACTCCGATAATTACATCCAAGAAGAATCCAGTTAATTACCTATAACTCTACGCGATTCGGGTATTAAATAAAACAGGAAGGTCGTGTTGTAACCTATTAATTACAATTTTTTCTTCTATAGGATAAAAATCAGTGTGATATTAAATTAAAAATATTCCTAATCCATTCACCTTTAACAAACTAAACCTTGACTGATTGAACTGTTCCTTGAATATTTCAACATTATGTATAAATATTGTATGTGTATTTCAAAAATAGAAATTGGTGTAAAAATTCTTGCTCACCAGTTAGATTTATTTAGAATATGGATTAATAAATGGCAGTAGTTTATATTGATGTACACACTTGGAAAATATGCTGTTTTTATGAGTACCAGAGGCTTTCAGTTTCCACACGAATATCCTCAAATATTTAGACACAATTCATACTTTGCAATAGATTAAAAGAGAAATATTTGTCACAATTCTATGTTTAATAGTTTTACATGTCTACGTTATTTTATTCATGTTATACACATTTTTCTAGGAAAAACTAGTGTACAGCAATAAACTATATTTATTTATAAAACAGAAAATATTATTGTGAATAAATAAGACTAATTTCTTGTTACACAATAAATTAAATATATTTGCTAAATAAGTTATAAAAATCAGATAATTCTCAGATGCATAATTGCTATGATACTTCGTCTCACGTCGTACCATTCGTTCCATTGTCAAGGGCTCTTCTTCCTTCACAAAGTCTCATACTTCTTACAATTCTGGTCGTTTTCATTTGTTCTAATCATTTATTCATTCATCTTCCTATTATAGCGATGATTCATTCTAAATTATTACAGTTCTTTCCATTCCTAACGACTGTTTGCTGTTCGAGGAGCAGACGAGTTGGGCGGTGCCTCTCAAGTTCCGCATTCTTTTTCCGGCTTGGAATAATTTAACGGGTCACGTGATGCAGTAACGTTATGACGGTTATGTATTGAAAATGCTCGGGATGTAAAGCTGCTGAGATAAAACCGTGTCGGGCAAGAAAAATGGTGACGATAGTGACAGGATTTACGATTACGCGTGCACGCGGGAGAGAATAGGCGAGTCGTTGCTGCTGCAATCATCGTACCACCTAACTGTTTCATCTTGCCATTGCAGACGCGCGATAAGCAAAGTACCTTTTTATTAATTAAACAGCTGGTAATGCGAGGAGTCAAATTACGTGTACCTACGTAAGTGCCTATTCCGGTTCTCGTTCAATCTCACGGGGTAAAGTATTTGTAGTAAAAACAGTATAATAAAGCTCGCGCAGCGAGAAGGAATAAAGTTACGAATAAGCGTATTATAGTTATTGCTGCTCGCAAGAACACATGGCTCGCTGTTCTTGAGAGTACGAAGTCGTTCGGCAGAGAAATGACAAAAAATGTAGGATTTATTACACGAACGAGCCGGATTTATTATATCGAGTGTTAAGGGTTAACCCCGCAGGAAACCTTCTTCATATATATTCGATCCGACAAAAAAACAGCTTCTACATTTTATTCCGCCTCGATATCGATGAGTGCGTCGATTCCCGAGTAGACGCTGACACAATATCATCTTTTCCCGCCTCGACGCTTCGCGTTCGGTTTCCAATTCGCCCGTACGCGCGTTCTCCGTCGAACTTTCATTCCACCACCTTTCGTTCACGCCCACGCATTTACATGTATCCACCTATACGCGCAATGATTTTTTTTCGCCACATCCGCGCGCGACCGGGCGTCGTTATTCTCTCTTTTGAAACTTCCCAAGCCGGCTCAGTCTCGGATATTTTATGCATCCGAAGTCACGGCTTTGTGCTCCCGCACGTGTTATGTTAACCAGAGTCGCAGCTGGATTCGATGGATGATGAATATTCACGCGTTACCCTATTAGATAGATATTAATCATAAATAATAAATTCAGCTCTTCAACATTTTTCTTCATCATCGTTATCAGTGAATTACAAAATAAAACATTTGCATTTTATCATTTAAAAACAATAATGTGCATTTCACATTTGATATTCAATTCATTTTATTTTAGTACGAGTGCACAGAATTTATCATAAATGCAAGGTAAAAATCTGATGAAAAAAGACCGTGATTGGTACGTGTCGATACTTTCTGCAGGCAGTAGTAAGTACCGTAGGGTGCAGTCTCTCGATGCGTATCGAACGTCAGGCGAGAGGGGTGGGTGAGGCGGCAGGGAAGCTGTTACGCGATTTCGTTGCGGCTCGGTGAAACTTTTATGGGGCTCCCGGTGCTTCCGATGGCCGCGACAGGAACTCCCTTGAAAAGCTGCGCGGCGTATATGAAATATAGACGATGGTCGCAGGAGGAGCGCGCGAGGAGGGATCGAATCGCATGGGAGCTCGTTCGTTATTTAAACTTCCGTATGCGTAAACGTACATATTTTCTTATTAACGGGATTGTCGGGGTGGCCCGTGTCTAAAGGGGCTCGGGGGTAAAATTTGTTAGAATAGCTGCAAAATTAATTCGGCGATAATTAGCGCTATTACGCGGCGCCGAGAAATTGTATTAGAAAGATAGAAACCCGTATCTCGCTGGTAATTGCATTTCCCGAAGAATTATAGATTCTAATAGGATTTAACTCTAAATATTAGATTATTGTTAGATTATCAGTTTACAGGGCCGATCATTAAGCTAATTATTCATTCCTATTGAAATATGGTTTAGTATACCTCCGAATGGAAATTGTGAGAATTATTATAATCCAGGTATTACTCCCTTTTAATATTTGTACAGCTACTCATTAGTTTCGATTTCTTCACTGTTTCAAATGAAAAAACCTAATTAAGGTTAATTAAATTTCTAAGCCCGACTGTGTTCATATGTGCAGTAGAGTTGAACAAGCTTTACCAGTTTTTCGTTTCAGAGGTAATCTTCAATTATTATAGATATCTACAGTTACCATTGAAAAAATTATTATAATGCAGGCATTACTCTTAATTTTTTTATTCCCCTGAAAAATCTGCAGCGTTTTGTATGTA
>NW_017181113.1:1478700-1482128 GCF_001652005.2 Ceratina calcarata
CGACTGTCCTTTTCGGCTGGCGGATTTTCCCTCACTCTTGCTTTTCCGCTGCCGGATTTTTCTCCCACTCTCGGTTCGCCGCTCTCGGACCCAGCAGGGCCCCTTGAACGACACCCAGCAATATTTTTTCTTACACGCTATTCCCTATATACCTCACAGTTTGCGCTACGGTACTGCTTCCCCATTTTTTAGGGGCTCGGCGCCAAAATTTCGCTCGCCGGCTCTGAGCCGGATTCCGGAGTCGGAAATCGCAATGGGAATAGGCCATATATACTGCGGATCCTAAAAAAAAGACTTAGATAGCCGGTCATTCGATGAGAGCCAACCAACTGGCTGCTCTCAAGCAGAGATCTCGTTCGCGTCTGTGTATGGTTTATAGCGTCCTCCTTTCGGTCGACGTTTTCTATCCTTCACCCTAATTGGCGGTCGCGTTTTTGTCTCGCATGTCGGAAAAGGTGGCCACTTATCGTTTCCCCTTTGCATTCGCGAAGAAATCGCCCAATGCACTGGGCAGAACTATTTACGCCGTCGGCACTTCGAAACGCACGAATGAGTTCGCGTGGAGTTTTATTCGAGCCGTCGAGTTGCCGCTGGTTTATAGCCTCGCGATACAATTCAATGTGATTTTATGATGTTTGTTTCTTCGACGCTCCGGTGGATCAGGACCAAGGGAATACGTATGTATAATGCTAAGCCATGTTTCACTCCCTACGCTCCTGTTCGAACGTATTAATGCGCCCATGGGGTGGGATTATTGCCGTCTTAAATCTCTACGTATCATATCGGGATTCATAGATCCACTGAGCGCAATACATAATAGCAATAGATCATGATTTGCTGTGTAAAAACTATGGAATCCAAACTAGTTAGTAGTACACATATTCGCTCTTATTTCGAATTACATTACACAACAACTATTCGTTTGTGCATAAAATATTGCATATTTTAATGATGAAATTTAATATTAAGTGGAATCAGAGGTATTTTATTCGCAATTATTAAATCTTAACGCGGAGCATCCGTTAATGAAATTTTCATGAATACATAGGGAAGTAATTCAGGTTTAAAAATATCGAACGCACGCTGCGGTTTATAATTTATACAGGGTGTCCCAAAAATAGTGTTAGATTTGTCTGGGACACCCTGTACAGAGGATTATATTTGAACATCGTGACACAGACATTATTCGAGTCACAGGCGAGGTCAATTATGGCGTCGAGGATACACTCTAGTCATTCAGACCCATTGAGCTATATAAAATATCTGGAGTGTGCGCGGCTGTCAAAAGTCGTAGGATAGAAGAGTCGCGACGATGCTCCAAGAAGCGAGAAGCTATGGGGGATCTCTATCCTTCTTTTTATATTCTCTGTCTCTATTTGTATTATCTTGTAGTAAATTTAACTATGGCGAGGATAGAAGTTCAATATTCTATCGAATCACTTGAATTTATAACATTGTCAATCACTCGACATATACGCGTCCGAGTTCAGGTTCAAAAAACATGCATTATACACCTAAAAAGAGAAAGAGATTCCTTCACGGTTCCTCTTCGTCGGCGAACGTCCCCCCCCATTCGTTCACACTCCAGATGTTTTATATAGCTCAATGTTCAGACCTGTCTAGAAATCGATGCCTTTTCTCCGCAGCGCCTTTGCCCGCGGCGCAACGAGTCACCAGTCGGACTTTCATTAGGCGTTCGCTCAAAGCGATCGAAAAATCACTTTTGACGGTCGGGGAGGTTTCGCAAAGAAGCTAGTCTGTTCAAAGATAAACGAGATGTCGAGAGATGTCGCAATATGTAATTATAAAGGTTTCATGCAATTGGGTTCCCTACGTCGTCGTTGCGGCAACGCAATGCGACGTGGGCTGCTACAGGGCACTGCATAACCGTTCAATTTGAATTTCCAACTGTTCAGCTATTGTATAATTCCTCTTTGCCAATAGTTGAGCTTTTCCTCCTCGAACAATGCCCAATATTTTATTACGAATGAATACCGACTTTCAGGAGAGACATTAAGTAGTGGATTGTTTTATAAAGTGTTTGTCTTCCGCAAAATGTTTTGCCCAGTTTCCTTTGTAATTGCAGAAACCACTGATGTAGTTAACTAGCAACTAGCGACAAAGCAGAAACTCTGATATTCGAAACGACGGGCGGCGATAGCGGACGATACATTTATAACCGATTCTGGTGTTCGCCACCGCCAATTCTAATGCCTCTCGAAGCCCGATGGGCTTCCGGACGGAAGTTCGAATTTTCGCTACCTTCGATGAATCGGGCTGGATGTATCGCGGGCTATCGGTAATACTCGCTACGTTTCTGAGCGATGTTTACGCGCGGGAGTAATTAACCGGCTGATTAATGCTCGATTGTTCCACTGCGCGTAACCGGCGGTTATTTCGATCGCGGCGAGAGCGATCGGGCGTCGCTAACGTTTTCCGGCTTTAAAGCTGTCCTCTCGAAAGGAAGACGAGGCGCCGTCGAGCCGCGTAGTTTCACCGATAGCCGTGGGCTTGTTATTTATTTACGGACGGAGAGTAAAATGGTCGACGATCGTTGGCCTGCAACACGATATTCGTTTTACGTTTTATGGTTAAATCAACCGGAATATATATACACATATATATATATATATATTTATATATACGCATGTGTGCGTGCACGCGTTATGTCCAAACCAGAGCGACAAGTTGAAAAATGGCGCGTCATCAAGGATGAAATCGCGAGATTAACTGTTTCGTCGCAGACGTCGTTACTACTGCAAAATGATTGGACAGATAAAAACGGGGAAAAAACTAGTACCTCCGTTTCTCAACTAATTGTTCGACGGGATTTGCGATTCACACTTATTATACTAGAAATTCGTCCTCGTAACTTCGGACGCGGCTGCAACTTTCATGAAAAGTTTCAACACGCGAAACTTTGATTCGTACAAGGACACGTACTTCGCACGCTGTTCGAGCAAAAAATTTCGGCGCGCGGTTATTTTTATGGTTAATCGCGAAGCCGGTGAATTACAAACCCCCGGCGAAGTTTGCTTTTCAAAATTTTCCAGCCCGCAGCGGTTTCGAAAGTGAAATTGGATAACTTTTCACTGGTTTCAAAGTTGTCGATGGGGCAAATAAAAAGCGGAAATAGTTTTGCTTAAAATGTTCGGCCGACACCTTTTTCAGAGGAATTTTCTTTCTATCAAAATGACATTATTCAGATTTCATATCTTCAATGATTAACCTGTTGTGGTAGTAATCGTTTGTCTCATGGGTTTTGAAGGGGGCGGTTCATTTCGTGATAATACGTTCACAATATACCTATGTGCATTGTGTATACAATAATTGTCTATATTTCATATTGCATTTATTAACCCTCCCTTTTCGGCTTTGAGTGAACTTCCATTTTGCAATATTTGTTACACTCAGTTTTAGTATTAACC
>NW_017181113.1:1482149-1488267 GCF_001652005.2 Ceratina calcarata
ATAGTAATAGGAAACTATTATAACAAATTCAACATGCTAGCATTGTTTAAGTATATAGCCTATACATCCTTAAAGAGCAATAAAGATGATTCTTCTATTTTCGCGATATCTATCGCAAGTTTCTTGCGCAAAGTAAAGGTACCTCCTCAATTTCCTCGTTCCCATAAATCTGTCGGCTTGCGCGATATATAAGTTAACTGGTTCACTGGTTGCAATGATGGAATGCGGTCGATTAACAATAGCCGATCGATCGGGACGTTAAGCTACTTAATAAAGACGGGAATAATGAAGAGCAGACGATACGCGGCGTGGTGTGAGGTACGAAAACAGAGACGAGAGTTCCGACCGGTACTGTCTAACTGCGCCGTGATTTATAGTTCACCGTGGTCTCGTCATTCCTTCACGCAGTTAATCAAAGGATCCTTGGGCCAAGGAACGTTGCCCAATTACTCCCCCGGCGAGGAACGCGAGCAATCGATGCGTCGATAGGAAATCCGCGTCACGAACGATCCCGAGACGCCTTTTACGAACGTCGAGGAGAAAGATCGCGAACCGACCGTTTCCGTTCTCTTAAAATTATTGCAAAAATACGCGTTACGAAACCGAATTAGAAACCTTTACCGTTTGAGAGGTGATGAACATTAAGAGAGACTCAATAAGTATAAAAGTAATTTTATAAAATTTATAAATATTACAAACACCTTTTATGATAAATATTTAACATGTTACGTTAAAATTATAGAAACACTAGTAAAAATTGGGACATTTATCTTACGATTGCAAACTTCTCTTTAATACGCATAAAAAGAATCTACCTTCACATTTTTTAAGACAAACCGGAAGATAGAATACGAATGGTACCCGCGTAACGTAATTTCATGTTACGACGAAACGGTTAAACCTGTGAGCAGTATTAATTTGCATATTCTCATCGTCGAATCGTACACGGTGTCGCTACGTCGAATTCAGCGACAGACACGATCAATCTCGAACGGTACCGCGGAGTAAAAAATCCGACGTTACTTAGAGTATCTGGCTCCGAGTACATATCCGCCTGAATGCAGCACGAATATGAAACCTAGAAATAACGCGGTACGGAGAATAAGAGGACTGGAAGGCAGCGTGGAGGACGTGCATACGTGCATCGTTGACATGTCGTTTATTCTTCGTTTTAACTGTGCACGCTCGTAACGAATCGGCGTCCAATTGAAGATTAACCCCGGCGCAGGCAGCGTGGTCGTTTTATTCATACGTCGACTTCGAAGCGAACATTGTACCTTGTCTGTCTCGATAAGCGCGCCATTTTAATTCTCCACCGGTGTGTATAATTCCACCGTTCCTCCCTGTCTCCCCATCCTTCTTCTCCTTCCCTTTCTTTCATGGGAGTGTCATTAAACGCATATGCATTAAAACCGGTATCGAGCGGTCGATTCGCGCGGCAAGCGGATAGCGAGATGAAGCGTACGTACGTTGCGGGCAAGATTTTTTTAAACGAACGGCGAACGAATTATTCATGGTCGACTCTGTCGGTACCGCGGGCAAAGTTATTCGGTGAGCAAAGCCGGAATAGAATATCCGCGCGGCGAGCCAGGCGGCAATCAAATAAATCCCGCCGAATCTACCTCATTAATCCTCTTTTTATTTTCATCGGGTCTATTAAAGCTCGTGCCGATTATTTCAAGACCCGAAGATTCAATTTGTGATCCTCCTAATATTTAGCTTCGACGGGTAATTACCTCATTGAACGAGCGTGTGATTATTCACTCAGATTAAATTCAGTCACCGCGATATGAAAATTAGACGGTCTTGATGACTCGACGCGAGTTGATAATTAGCTGGTTAACTAAATGGAAGGACGTCAGCGTCGCGTCGACGGCGTAACGACGGAAAGCGCGCGGTAAGCGTGTAAAGTTCAGTTCCGCGGTGCCGCGGGGATAACGCGTGCTGTCACGAAGAATCCCGTGTTGTAACGTCGCGTCGCGACGCTTCCCGGCTGGAGGGTGGAGGATCAACGCTCGTCGCGCGTCACCACCTCTCCCCGTAACGCGCCGCTTTGTGATTTATCGTCGCAGAAATATTGGACATCGCGAGCGTTTTAACGCGGCAGAGAACCAGAGAAAAAGTTGCGAAAGTAACGCGGAACGAGAGGGTGGGCGCGGCGTTACTGGAGGTTGGGAAAAGAGGAGCGGAAATGCGAAATAAAAAGAGAGGAGGGAGACTGTGGCATCGGTTGAAAGTGGCAGCGGGTGTTTGATGTTTCGTTTTGAAACGCGAAATTCGCTTGCGCGAAGTAACCAATACGACGCGACACGGTGAGAAACGCGTGTGGCAACGAGGCCGCAAAAGGGGGGGGTGAGGGAGGTGGATACGAAAGATCGCGTTATTTTAAGAAGCAGGTACCAACGCGCGGCGAAAGGGAGAAACGTTGTCGCCGAGACAAAAAGGGACAAAAAGCGAAGGGGGATGAAAGGGAGCGGATGCTTTCGGTACGTGCGGGGGCGGGCGAACGGGCGAGAATAGACCGAAGGTCGTGGAACGAGAGGCGAGGCCGTTTGCATTCACCGTGGTTACCGTGTGTGGGTGCGCTCTCTCTGTGCACGTTCACTTCCAGGGGAACACAAAGACGCGCGACCGGCGGGGAAAGGGTCGCCAGGAACCGGGGGGGAGGACGGCATGGAGGCACACGAGACGACGAGTGGGTCGTCGTGATTTCATTTCTCGTGCGTTGCATTCGCGCGGGAAGCCACCATTAATTAAAATATGGGGAGAAAAAAGGGTAACGGAAACGCAGTACACGGAATGTATAAAAGATTCTCATTTAACCGAAACTCATACCACGGGAATAACTATAGGTGGCGGATTCTGACAATGCCGCCGGATCCGGCGAATAGATTTGCGCGACTGCCGTGCACAGCATTTATATTCTATCTCGCGGCTTGTCTATCTCATTCTTCCTCGCTTCGCCTCGCTTCCGGCTTTCCTCTACCCTCTTCATTGTCTCGTTCGGTTGCTTTCTGTTTTTCCCCCGCCCACCCTTCGATATCCTGTTGCCCTTTGCTCGAAGGTATCCGCTCTGACGCGACGATTTGCACGCAAGGATCGTCCGATTCAAATTGTTTTTCATGCATGTTCTAGCATTCGCAGCTACACAATTATCAAAATTTGCAACATTAAATCTATGAATATTTTAATATATAATATAAAGAATAATTTCTAATATTTGTCTGAATCTATTGAATATTTTGCCACTTTCTGATTACATTTTTACGTTAAATTGTTTCAAAAGCATGAATAGTCAACTTTGAGACTTGGGATTTGGGAATTTTTTATATCCAAGAAACAGGAAAATGCACTTAGGCTCGTTCTCCTCAATTAAAAAGACTTCTAATTCTACAGTGTTTTAATATAATATTTAATAACTAGACTGCGAATGTTTATACATTTATGACAATTTTAAATAACTTAAAGAAACACAGTATGCAGTAATATGAGACATCTAAAGTGAAAGACAATTTATAATATTTATAGGAGAAGATAAATGTTTATGTACTTTCAGTTTCTTTAATTTTATTTGTAAAAATAGGAATTTGTGTAACCGCGTAAAAGTCTGCAGTCTACGAATGATTGTGATCAATGTTTTTTCATTGTTTTTATTCAAGGCGTCATACGACTTTAACTGTACGAATGGCTGAGCGAAAAATTGTAGATCGGAATTGGTCCCTGCGTCCTATGTCAATATGAAACCGCGCGAGATCAAGCGTATGGTCGCTTTGGACGTTCGGTTGCCTGACGCGCGACGGTGGGCTTCGAAAATGAAAGACTGAAAAACGATCGGCCCGGACGGCCGACGTCTGGCCTGCAGACGGCTTTTACTACTAGTCCGTTGACTGGCTGGCGAGCCTGATGGACCAGGAATTAGGCACGTGGGTAGTCCGTTACGACGCTCCCTGGCGGTACGTAAACTCTGCTCTCTGCAGATTGGCGATTTTCAGATTGAAAAGGAGGAAAAGTACGTCGATCGTTTCCGTTTGAATAGACGCAATCAACGCCTTTGCGATCTCTCCCGCGGAGCCTCTGTTGAATTTCACGTATTGATGGCTTTTATTCCGTCTCGATTGTGCATAATAACTTTACACAGATTCTCCCCTTTCTTTCTTCCTTCCTTCCCTCCTCGGTACGATTGACTGACTAATAGAAACTCGATACTCTTGATGGGCTTAGAGGGAGCTCGACTTACAGAGGTTCTGAAAGGGTGCGAAAAATGTTTCAAGTATCCGTCTATACCGCGACTTTTCATTTCATCTACGTTCCTTGCCCCTTGATACGCGATCTTCAATTTCGAAAAGAGGACTTGTTTTCAGCAGCGTCGAACGAAACAGTTATCATAAATCAGTCACGCCCGCATAATCCATGAAACGTAAATGACACAATCGATATTACAATCGCACAGAATGCGTTGATAGCTTTTGAAAAATCTCATTTTATAATGTAAATATTTAAACGTCCAAGCATTATCGAAATTAATCTCGCCCATAAATTCGATCGTGGAATATTTTATGCTCGGAAAGTGCGAATTACAACGTCGAGATAAGGTTCCATTAATATGCCACAATACATTTGACACTTGAAATTGAAATGGATGATTAATAGAGGTTAATGCGGGGTGTAAAAGAATTGCTGGAAAAGCGTGCATTTGAGCATGGATCATCGTTGGCCCGATGAAAGCTAAATTATATATAAAGCTGACATTATGAACGCATTTACGCCTCCTTATGAAAATATCAGGCTTTAAAACAACGCTTGGATTAATAGCGTTCATTACTCCCTTCCTCCCTCCCGCTAGCGTTGGAACGTTAAGTGGCGCGTGTGCGCGTGTCGAAAGTGGGATACGTGTATATAGAACGTTAATTTATGAGGTAACGAGAAATTTATTAAACCCGACCCGCTTAATAATGGGACCGGATCGGTGAAAATTACAGGCCTTGACAGGAAATAGAAGAAACAAACGGCGGTATAATGTTTCGACAAACCTGTGCTCGGGAAAATACGCCGAGCCCGATCAATTTGCGAGATGGTATATTTCACCGGCCAATATTGATCGTTTAAACAATTAGCGTTCTGTAGATATGGAGAACGATCAACAAGTTAACTGCAATAATGCATCCCTGAGGCATACTGAAATTTCTTATATACGTTATGACGAGTTTCTATATTTGGCACTCGAACGTCGTTGAAATAAATAATTGAACAGGCGAATTTGTTACGTTAATTCGTTGGGAACATCGCGAAGGAAAAATGAGGATGTATAGTAAATCGAGCGAGATTGGAATGAAGGTTCGAATATTAGAAGAAGTGTTACGTAAAATCTAGTTGCAGTCTGCGAACTTGATGCAGTATTTATGAAGCAACGAAGGGGCTATTATAGTTTCACGGCGTGGAAACTTTCTGATTAAAACCTACGATCACCAATTTTAAAACAAGAATGAGTTCCATGTACGTTTCCCCTCCCGTCCCCTCGGCTTCGTTCTCCGGTTTTAAATCCGCCGCTAATACGTTAAAACTAGTAATGAAAAGTTGACCCGACCGGAAAAGTTACTTTGTAGTCGCGTCGAGGAGCTCGATTGTGAATTATGGAAATTACTGTTTAAACACGTAGCAATTTATTTTCAGTTCCCTGCAAAACTAAATCAGTCGTAATAAACTAGTCCGAATTGAACCGTAAACCAAACGTATTTAATTAATAATAAATAATGTTGCCTGCTGCGAAACGAAATGAATTTTGTTTGCGACTTTTCGTACACGTCTACAATGTACAACTGGTTTCATGTAACTATTAATTATTGTTAAATAGGTACTATGTATGGATTTAAAAGAGAGTAGTAAATACGATGCCATAAAGTCAATTTGATGTTAATAATAACTAGACGCCAGCTATTTATGCAGCTATAATTCGTAGAATTGTGCAAGATATATGCAAAATGAATGTCAAAATTTATTTGTTGCAGTTTAAATTACAGAATGTCACAATAAACAATTTCTCCACATCAGAAGATACTCTTTTTTTTTTACATAGATTATCTGAAGGGTTATCTTGAAGAGTTGAGTGAAGAGTCTTCAG
>NW_017181113.1:1488288-1504808 GCF_001652005.2 Ceratina calcarata
TATTTACTTTTTTTTTTATTTATTTAGAAATATGCATTTGCACAAATATTGTGGAAGAAATTCAGAGGGTCGATACAAACATCAATAAAATAAAATAAAAATCTAACTCGAAAATGTATACGTCACCAAATTTTGAATGAGCAGTCTAAGAATTTGATAACTCAAGCTTATTCTTTGATAGAATGTAAATGACATATCGAGGCGAGCATCGAATTTCATTATCGAGCGCGAAACTGTGTGGCAAGATATGAGAATTCCTATCACTAAAACAGCAGCTCTTCCATCGGGCATCGGTGAACAAAACTTATTTAAAGAATTTCGAGTACGAAGAACGTGGAACAGAACGTCGCGCGGTCCGCGACGCTCCTTCGCTCGGGTCTGAACGCGAATGCGCGTGCACCGTGGCACGTCGCTCGTTAACACAGGCCCGCGGCTAGTCCTAAACTCATTTGCATAATTAGTGCGTGTCGGTTGCAGCACGCCGCGAGACCCGGCAGCTCGGAACTCGGAATCGACCAAGAGATATTATCGCTGATACGAGGATCGCAACGCGGACCCGCGGCCAGGGTATCACTGCGGACGCACCCTCCCGCCCGTATCCCTACAAACTATACGGGAACTTCGACGACATTTCCCAACTTCCGGCCGCTTCCAACTGCTCCGACTCCGCATCGTATCGTTTCCTCCCGATCCTCGGCCCGAGTCAGGATTAACGATCCGTGTGCACACGTTCCGCGATTCTCGCCGCTAAATAATCGAATTTGCCACGCGCAAAATATTTGATTTAATGCTCGCCGGCGCGACGGGTCGCAATTTTGCCCGCCGGTATTTAAGGTATTTCATCGCCGCGAAAGTACCATCAATACCATCATGGTTTATTTGATTGTGGTCACCGTAACGCTACGTGTAATGGCAGTTCCGTCCGAATCTATCAATACCGAGAGCTGTCGATTCGACCACGATTTTTCGTTTTAACTCGATTACGATATCTATAATATATTCCCTCTGCTCGACGATTCTACTTTTTTTCATAGCTTTCAACGAAATTCAACGAGTCTCTCATCGAAAGAAGTATCGGGTAATAATGAATGAAACCAGAGGAAAGCGAACGCAAAGAATCAGTTCAGCAGCCAGAAAATTCACCGTCCGATCGTTCGCTGGTTTATGCGAACCGCTATATTCGTTCGTTTCGCATCCGCGTGCTCCGATTTTCGTTATTGCCCAACTCTTTATACGTTCTATAAACCGTTTATCGAGCTCGATGATGCCTCGCTCGTAAACCTGTGGTAGCCTAAGCAAGTAACGAGGAACGTATTATAAAAAATTAATACATACGTGGAACTCGATCAATTTTTCTATCCTAAATAACACGCATGGCTCTGGCCTCGTCAGAAAAATATTTGTCCTTCTTAAAAATATTCCATGCTGCTATTATTTCCTGAGAAAACTTTGAGCAGCGTCGCGTCTTACATATTGCCTCGGTCGTGTCCAAAGAAAATAGGAGAAACGGAATTTTCAAACCCTTTCGTTTCCTAAGCTCCTCTCCGTCCGTTTGGCCGTCTGCTACGAATTTCACGTTACGCTGGAGCTTCGAGGGGATCGAGGAACCGCTGCTGAACGCAACACGATATCCCGAATTATGATTCCCTTGACTATTTACCTCGATCCTTTCCTTTAGCTTCGTATCCACCCAGCTTTCCTTCACCGGACTGTTCCGATCGGCGCAAAACTGGCAGTCGTCGGTTATTGATTCATCCGCATTACAGTTGACGCGAGAGAAAATCATACGCGTGACGTTTAAACAACAGGGCCGATTTACACAGGAATTATATAAGCCCGGGCGTCTTCTTTGTTCCACGGTGCGGATTTAATCAAGTCTAGTAGAAAACAGGATTGTCCCAGACCATTGTCCCGGTGCAATTAATCGATGAACACGGGAAATTTAATTAAACGCAAACACTCCGGGCTTCCAGGAAAGCTTCCGCGACGCGGCGTCAGGAAAAAATTCATGTTCCCCGGCCAATGGATTTCGATCGCCGATGGTGTTTTAATTGACTGGATATCGAGAGCCTCTCCCTGATTTTTGTCCTTCGATTGGTCACTCGTCTCTCAGAGTTTTTATTATATTTTTTATAAACTATTAACGCTCAGCCACTGTTAAGAAATTTTCATTATTGGACTAACTATTTGAGATGGTTATTCCTAAATAAACAGTGAATGCAGAAATGCGTAACGTGTTTTGTCGAATCGTACAGTTCCCGTGGCACGGCGGCGGCGCGGCGCGGCGTGGCGAGAAAAAAATACGGATTTATCGGTGGAAATATTGGAGAGGAAAACAAAATATTATCACGAAATTTCACGCAGCATATCGGCGAAGCGTAAGCTTGACACTTTGAAAGGAGTCGCGTTTAAAGATCGATCGGTTCGTTGAACTGAAACGTTTTTAAATTAGCGGCCCGGCTCGAAACCCGGCGTGATTTTACGATTTGTCGCTACCTTTTTTTTCCCCTCGCACGCCCATTCATTAACGGCGAAACGTTCGAAATCGAGTGCGAGATAAATAAATTTTTTGGCGACCGAACGCTTCAAACGTTTTCTCACTATTTTTTCGCATCGCGCCGACCCGCCGCCCCCGCGACTCCCTATTACTTTTCCTCTTTTTTTTGAAATTTTTTTATATTTCGTAACGTGAATGTTGGGATGGAGAGAGAGAGAGTTGTGCGTTGCGCCTGAACGTTTGACGCGATTAAAACGAGTTGTCCGCAGGGAAATTAAGTACTTGGGTCGTTGAGAAGATTTTCTTGGCAAAAACAACAAACTTCGTTGCTTTGTTGCAGACCCGAATGCATCCGGACTTGACGTAACAAATTTATTTCCTAGCCTGATTTATTAAATTAGAAATTCGCATCAATTTGGATATGGAAAAAGTACTTAAAAGTAATTAGCAAAATTCTATGAAGAATAATTTTGTAGCACTTGAATTTACGTTTCAATTAATGACTCTTAACGATTTCAATGATTTTTATATCGTTGCTCTTTCCGTTTATAAAAACCAGATGAAATTATGTGTAGTTTCATGAAATTCGAATGCAGAAATGCAAGTGGCAGTGAAAAACTGTTGTACATCAGCCTGCGATCACAATTAACTCCACGCCACTTTTAAGCAACAGCAAATGCATTTCATTAAGAGCTAATGATAAGCGACTACAACGCGAAGCTAACTGAACTTTCCAACTTTCCTTTTCCATTTATTTTTTCTCCCTCCGGGGTTGATTTATTAGAATTTAGCGTTGTTCTCAGGATATTCTTTCTTTCACTTTTTCTCGTGTTCCTTAAAATGATATCTTTCACCCAGAACTGGACCAGCAATAGTTCTTAAAACTTCTCAACAGACATAAAGGACAAGGTTTGATAAGATTCATCTTTGTCCTGTAATACAGGGAATATATTAATCTTCTTGAACCTTATATTATTTTTAGTGTCAGGTTCAGAGTTCTGTCAGNTTGATCGCCATGTTAATTCTCTCTTCGTTACTGACCTCTGCTTTCAGGAACTGGAGAAGTCGTGTTAGACGATCCGGAATTTCGCCGTTACCCATTCCTTCGTTATCTATCCCAGAACTCAGCGCTGAGCGCTGCCACGTTCTAAGAATCTCCTCTGGTAACGAGGACTCGACCAGTGGATAGAGCATGGTCGCGCAATTGTTTGTTTTCACGCCAAGCGTCTCAAGGGCACGGATGTGTGCTGATATTTTGTCATAAATCGTTGAGACGTTCACCTGTTTCCCTTTGTTGGTTGCATTTTGTAGTGCAAGTGAGAGTAGCTCTCGCGTGTAAAATTCAATGAGTAAGTCGTCTCGACCGAAACGATTCTTGAGGCTCTCGAAGGCTTTATCGTAATTTTCGGCAGTTGTCGGAAATCCGTTCACGATATCCTCCGCCTTCGACCCTTCTTCCATCATCTGTTTCAAATATTCTAACTTATCTTCCTTGGAAACAGACTGGTCTTCATGTATTTTCCGAAAATGCGACCAGAATTGTAGCCATGTGCTCACGCTGCCACTATATTTCACAACTTTCAAAAATGGCCGCTTAAACGGTTTCTCACTTTGAGCTGCTGTCTGATTAAAATTCGTATTTTGTCGAGTGTTCGTATTAATGTGGTTCAAAAAACCTAATCTCGATTCCAAAAACTTCTGCTTGTACGCGTCGTGAGCTTCCATCTCCGCTTCAATAATTTTTTCGTCGGCGTCAGTTTCCGATAATAGATCGACATATTTCGTATTTGCAAGTTCGAGCTCTTGCATTCTCGATTCAAGCATTTGTAAAGCAACTTGTCGTTCTTCCATAGAAATAGTCGCATTATTACATTTAGCCGAAAAATTATTTAGATTTTTAGTAAAAAGCGCACGTTGAACAGTCCTCTGTTTCTTCGCTGTCTCCATTCTTACGGTTATGTTAACACGAGGTACAATTTTCGACTCACCACCGTGGTCCTGTCACGGTCGCCAGATGTTCTTTTTCTTACAGGGTAGTGATGAGATTTCGTTGGGAATTCGCGAGGGATAAACACTCGACTCAATTAATTACGAATACTGGGATTTATTAAAGCGTCACAAAAGAGGATAATCGCACACGTGTCCCTTCTAACCGTTATACCGAGCATCTCCCCTTTTCGTCCTGCGCACACACGGCTCGCCACGCGCTCACGCGATCGGCGCATACTTAAATTCCCTATATGTGCAGATGGCGGGACATCTAGTTTCTCACAACGATAGGTATTCGTTTGGTTCATTCTAACAATGAAGTATTTGTTTCCATTAGAGGATGAATTGACGCGCGTTCACGAACTCGAAGGAGATACTAGGAATATCTGGATTAACGTATCAAATTCAGTCCCGCGCGTAAATAAATCACTCGAGCTAATGTCGCTATTAGAGTACACTTATGAACATTAGGGATCATCTCAAAGTACGGGAAACTTCTCTCTGTTCGCGAGTCGAGGAGAGATTCTCCTAAGGCTTCTTCCTCTAAAACCGGCTGTCGGAGGTCTTGATTGAAACATCTTCAAAACTAACCCGCTTGAAGGAAGGAAACTAAAGCCGGATGCCAAAATGAGAGCCGAATTACGCAATGAAGGATGGATGGAGGTGAGACCTCTGAGAAATTGTTTCAAAATTCATCACGGGTAACTACAGACGGGAATAATGCAAGATCTATTCGACACCTCCCGAGTACGATATAGTTCGACAACTAATTGTGATCCTGTTTCCATTTACCGTACCTATTTCCACGAGTCACGTGTTTTTAATTGACAATTCAGAATTTTCGTCAAAATTTTATAGATCGACGAAAACGAAAATAACTTGTCACGAAAAGGGGAAACGCTAGCAGTTCTCAATAACGCGCGCCATTAAAATCCACGAGACATGGTCGTTCCCAATCGATCTTCGTCCAATTCATTTTTCTCGTGAAACTCCGTTCAAACACCCCGGGTGACCTTACTCAATTCCGCCACAAATACTTTTAGAAATTGCTACTTCTCGCTTCTTTGCATATCATATTTCCGAGAGCCGCAATAATTAACTCTTCCTCGTAATTTCTTATCCGTCTCGAATTTTACACACAACCGCATTCATCGTCAGAGCAGTGTTACGGTGCTACTATTAAAATTTTGAAGTCAAGTGAATATGAGTACTAAGAATTTCGCAAATCTTAGTTTACTTCGTTTCATAAAAAAATATTTTAATAATCATACAAAATTTTATTGGATTTTATAAAATGGATAATAATTATAAGAAATGCCAAACGAGTCATTTTGACCCCTCTTGAGTTAATAGAACCAGTTTAGCATAATTGTTGAACAAAAATAGTTTAATTCACTGAACAAGAGTAAAACGCGAAAGAAGGTAGGGACGAATCATTAGAAACAAAGTGCAGATCCAGCGGTGGCTAGACAATAAGTACACGGGAACAGACGTACGCACGCGTGCACGGGGTACAACGGGCTTCATGAATTTTATTCGTCGGGAGCGTCACGCTGGTGGCTCCCATTGCGACCAAAAATTTCCGGCGAGCCGAGGCGGCGCGACGCGCTAGGCCAGAGGGAATGCAAATTCCGCGACAACTTTAATAGCCCGGATTATAAAATAGATCCGAATTCAAATTCGGTCCACCTTAGCTGGTAATTTAAATCCTCCATTATGCGCGCGTTCGCGACCGAGAGAGGCACGGTAAGCTTGTTACCGCTGGGAGGACTGGAAGAAATGGTTTAGGGCCAGCGTGTACACACAGAGAAAAAGGATACCAAAGAGGCGGAGGCTCGGCGGGGCAGGTAGAGGTAAACGGCACGGTAACGAGTGTGCAGACTGCATAATAAATCGAAACAATAAATTTCGAGACGTCCTTTGAGGCGGGCGCACGAAATCTCATAGAAATTCTGGTTAATTGCCGCGCCCCGGCCCGTTAATGGAAAAGTGGCCTAGCACAACGACGACTAAGTTACAATTAACCTCGGATCCGAAAATGAGGGAGGGAACGGGAGATTTTGTTGCGAGTTCAAATGTCGCGGATCAAAGGACTTAACTGTTTTTGCTCGCCCTTTGTCAGGACTCGTTCCGTGGAAAGATGCGACGCTTCAACGCCGCTCGAGCTGAATCGAAAAGCTTAAACCGTTTGATTCGACCAATTTAACGGCTCGATTGCGAGCTATAAGATGTCGGAGAGAATGCGACGAGATATCACTTCTGTGATTTCGTTTGATACATCATTTCCTGAAAACGAGGATAATCCTCGACGCTTCATTTACGGTTTCAAACAGTTATGAACGAACGATGTCCATTATTCTGATGAAACGACGCCCGGGTCGTTCGTTCCTAATAATAAAATCATTTAAAGTGCCGCATCGCCCTTTAATTACTCGCCTGTAATAAGTAATTATTATTCCAACAATCGTCAATTAATATTCATAAACGCGTAACCCTTATTTGTATAAACTGAATTTACATCGCAATGCACGTCGGTCTAATGGACTGCTATTGTTGTCATTATTACAAATGTCAACATACATATTTCCAACAGAATTACCTTATGAATTATTAATAGGACACGCGATGGCAAGGAGCAAGGACTCGTTCCCGGTTACTGAATTTGTTTCGTTAGCATTCGAGACAATTCTACTTTTAGTTCCGCTCCCGTAGTACCGCTACCTATCCCGCGTTCCGCAAAAATCTTGCTTATACGTTGGGACCACCGCGATATTACTCACACCGAGGCAAGCACTTTTCTAGTCAGTGATTTTTATTATCTCGCTTTTGAAACGTGTTCGCAATATAAAACCAGCCTGAGGTTTTCAACTTTCCCGTGAATCGTGCCATAACCGTAGAAATTTCACCGAACTTTCGTCTACGTAATGCCTAGAATTTTGCGAATTCTGCTATCCCACCGGAGTCGTTCACTCGTTTAAACAAAAAATATATATTCATATATGCGAATGTACAATGAAATGTCTTTGAGAAAGGTGTACATGCAATAAATACATATATACGTATATGTACAACGTTCTAAGAGTGAAGATATTTTTATCTTTTATCCACCGGCTGCACGAAAAAATGTCCAGCACGATAACTCCATCCTGTGTTGCACATAAATATAAAGACTGTATCCTGGCAAAAAAAATGCCTAGGAGGTCAAATGTTAGGAAAAAGCCTTTTACAAAATATGAACGTTTTGCATGCTTCGTGTACGTCGTAGGATTGTGAAAAACAAATAAAATGCGAGCTGCGACCAACTGTGGTCAATGAATCTGATGCCACTGGACTAGACTGGTTAATAGAGTAATAATAATACGTGGAGGGTTTTACACTTGCGGATTAGCAGAAGCTGCAACGACTTTAGAATAGCGCCAGGTTTTAAGAGCTTTTGGGAGGAGAGCCGCAAAGTAATTGAAGGATTTGGGAAATGGCACGCAAGAGCGAGCGAGAACTGTGCCCAACCCAAATCTAACCGTAAACGAACCCAACGGCGCGATATTAACGGCAATCATATAAATCTCGACTTGTTCAACAGAATAGAGTGCGAATTTAGATGGGATGGTAAGTATTGTCCATTGTCCACGTTACATTTGCAATGTGAACATAGGCTTAGCGTTATTTATAAAGTACAGTAATCTCCGAATGTATGGCCAAGCTTAGTCCCCATCGGTGGCCCATATATCCGGAGATCACTAAATAGGTTTCCCAATAATAATATTGAAATTGTTGTTCAGAAACACTTACATAATTTAACACTTTTTCTGGGACACTCTGTATATGAAATTTTTATATTCTTCATGTATCTGACATTTTTTATTTCTAGCATATATTTATAATTATTAATTATAAAATAATTATGATCTCAATTTTCCTAGTATATGTATATACATATTTGTGTGACTTATGTTAAACGTTAAAAGTGAAGACATCCTTTGTGACATATTTTTAACGAATACTCGCCGATGAACGTGCACAAGAACAAAATGCCAAATAATTCTGAGATCAACTCTTGAATCGAACGACATCGGACAGAGATATTGCAACAATTTCCGAGGCGAACGGCGCACGTCCGTCACAAGTTCCTGGTCGAAACTTGCCAACCGAATTTCCGAATGCGACGTACGGCGAAACCAATTCGTGCGATAGAAGAGAAAGAGAGAGAGAGAGAGAGAGGGGAAGAGAAGGAGAGGGAGAATGTGAAAATCACGGCTCGATTCTGACGGAGTAATTCTCCGTCGGCGGTTTTCCTTCGTCCGCGGCGTCAGTGGGCAAGTAGATCCGGGGTTCAATTAACGGCGAACCGCGGCTACCATCCACGCCGTGGTGCCAAAGAGCGAGCGAGCGAATGAGTGCACGTAGAAAACTAACGAGAATTAAAGACTAATTGCGAGTGCTGACCTGCCGTAGAAATACCCCAAATAAATGAATCGTTTTCTAATTATTTTTTTACCTGTCTCCCTGCCATTTACCTCCGCGGCGATACTAGCTGACCGTCAACTTTTCACTGCCGTTAGTCTCCCGGCACAGATTTCCCGTTCCTCTTTTTTTATCTCGGATATCTCTATGTATCACGGGTTTTTATCGCCAGATATCTTTCATCGTGGGACGTAAAGTTACTTTGGCCCGGTTTCTCGGAGACGCGGCGCGATATAAATACGCAAAGGAGGAGTTTACTTAAACATCGTTCGTCGCTTTCAAAGGAAACGAGTGAGAGAGAGGGGCAGGGGCTTTGCTTCTACTACAAAGTACGTCCGTTATCGCGATTATCGTAAAAAAAGCCTATCGGCGCGTAGATAACCGTAGGCTAAAAAAAACGAAAGTAATTAACGATGCTCGTACGACAGTGACACATCACCGGGATTTGTTACATGAAGTTCACGTGTGACAAGTAATTAAATCCAAATAAATCTCAAATTGCTTTTAAATAAAAAAATCGTGATCTCTTATAACTTCGATCAATTAACGTGGCCATTGATAAATATATTATAATAATGATACTTTGTTCATACATTTCTTAAAACTAGAGATAACTAACAATAAGAGGTAAATATTTAGTCATTTAATAGAAAAATTCATATCATTAATATATAATTATATATTTTATTATACATATTATAAGACATTAGGGGTGTGCAAAACTTCAAGCCTTCATTTTACAGGAAGAATTGATTGCATATGATTTTTTTTGGCTGATTCAACTGAATGTAAATTCCACAGAAAATACTTTTTTATATTATGTATTTTGATATACACATTGTTTTTATGTCCAGTTGGTAGCGAAATCACGCTGATTATTATGTAGTAGAAATTGGGAGATTTACTTTACTTACTTGTTTTTCTCCGTTGCTGTTTCGCTCAGATGTAAACCTGGCCTGAACACACCCACCGCTAGCAGCATGCGCCGGTTCGCGTTATCGAAGTTGTTACCTAATTTCGCGGCGCGCGCCCACGTTACAGCTGCGTCGGAACAGTTCGCTCCTCCTTTCGCCGACATAAATTTCCCTTTAAATCGTTATAAACTAGCCGCGGCGATTACTTCGTTATCGCGGCAAGATTATAGCCGGCGGCTTTCCTTCCCTTCCAGCCGATCCTCGCCTCCTTATCCACGCTCCTTTTTTCCTCCCCGACTTCCGCTTCATCTTCCATTTCCTGCGCTCTCGTTTTGCTCCTCGAATTCCGCTGAAACTTGTTTACGTTTCAGCAGGCTGTTGTCGAAGCCTCTCTCTCGCTCAGGCGAATTAATTCAACAATTTTACTGTTTGGCAGAGCGAGCATTGAGAAAATAAATCGAAAGTGCAACTTCGTTCCCGTGCCAAAATTTGATTTCTGTGGAAGAATCGTTCCCAACCACACTTGATTAACAATCGAGGATAGTATAGAAATAAAACAATAGATAGAAACAGTAATTTCCGGTTGTAACGTGTAAAATCATATTTTCTCAAAATTCTAAAATAGAATTTCTTTCACGTTATAATTTTACTTTTCAATGAACGAAGTACATATTGTATAAAATATAATATATATTCACAGAAGCTTGCATTCAAAAATTCTATTTTCGAGTTTCATGAAACATGATTGAAACGTGAAATGCTTCGTGAATGGGGCTGCATCTAGCTGATTATACTATTGAATTGTAGCCTTGTTTTCCTGACAATTAGCAACGTGGAGAATATTTCGAGGTTGCATAATCGAAAAAGCGACTGGTGGGCGATTTTAAAATCGAATGGGAAATATCGGGATATTTGTGAAAAAAATATATTTGCCTCTGAATCAACGTCTAAGCTTTATCTATCATTCGAATCCCAAACCCATCGAATATTCAATTTATTTTTCATCCTCACATTTTCGACCTAATTTCGCGCATCGCGATCGAATGGCTGAACAAACACTGCAATCTTTACTCTTATAACGTGCAATCCAAATAATTGAGCCCCCTTTGAATTTGCCTCGACGAAAAAGAGAAAACGACGAGTCCCGATCGATAACGCCGATATAAAATTTCAAGTCGTCGAACACTACGAGCAAACTTGACGGTTAACAAATTCCTCTTTGAGGTTTGCAATAAATTCCTTTAATTAAAAACCTGAACGACCAACAAATAAAAAATGAAATTCGTTTATTGGTAAACCATGTGACACGCGACGGTTTATAACTGCAGGAAACGGTTCGATCAGCGATAATAATGATGAAATATTAATTGGTACGTCAAATTAACGATGTGTTTAGAAACTTGATGTTATTACGGCCGACTGTCAATTACAGTCGTTCATTTGCGGCTATTACTGAAATTGATATTTATTAAATTAACAAAAAAGTTAACTAGCACGCGCACGAAACAGTAATTATTATGTACCGTGTAACTGATCGACGTGCAAACGGATTCGAAATTAATTAATTCCTACAAATATTTAATGGCTTACTGATTCGATGTCAATCGATCAGATTGAGAACTCTTCATTTTACTTACATTTAAGTCGAGTAAATCACACATCGAGTCACTCTTTCTCGTTTATTTTCCTTCGAGAGGCCGGCCGCCTGGATCGAAGAAGCGCGTCAAACTTATAAAAATGCATAGCACGGATAATTCAGGGATCGAGAAGCAATTTTACGTGGCCATATTCCTGGCAAAAGCTCACGTCCATCCCGGTCCGGGGGAATCGATCGCGTGTCGGCACGCGGTGGTGGATCGACCGGGGCTGGACAGGTCCAGGGCAGGTCAGAAATCGAGCGAAATTCTCATTAGCCATCCGCGCCGAACCGCGCCACGCCGCGTGCATTCCCCATAAGACGGGGGTAGTACAAGCGATTCGAGATATTGCCACGCCATCGCATCGTCGCATCGAGGACGCGGAATTTCTCGTACCGTCAGATATTCCGTCGCATTAATTAGGAGGGAACACGGGACGGTGGCGCGCGACATTTGCCACTTTTCCACCAGCCACCCTGGCCAGTGATTATAACGCGGTTACATTACCGCGCGACGTCGACTCGCACACGCTCGAGTGGCGGCCAACGTAGAGGAAAACGTTCCCACTGCTATGGAAATTTTCTTTACAGGTTATTTAAAAATCACCCCTAAACGTGATTTAATTCAGTTATATTTATACAGGTTGGTACGATCGCGTTAGTAAATAATAGATGCTACGTGGAAAAAGCTCGACGTATTATTTTTCATTTAGAGCTTCTAATGAAAGAATCGATTTTGAAGTCTGAACAACTTAAATACAATTTGATTGTCGTTGTTCTGATCAGTCTTTATGTCAATAAACGTTGACAGTGACATGATTGCAGACGATGCAGACCTCGTCTTCCATTTCTTATTATTACTTTAAAAATATCCTCCATGCTCTGCGAATTAGAAATAACAGACTATAATGTGCCATCGCATTTCATTTAACCCTTCAATAATTTTTCGCTTGAAACATGCAAGGCTCTGAATACTCTTTTCGAATCCCTATAAATGGACATCGAGAGATGTTGATTGAAAAACAATCAAATCATATTTCACAGTTCAAATGTCAATCGTTTTCATCCAGAACGAAACTTTATACGAAGAGACGTTATACGAAATTTTTGTTTTATTTCCTAACGCTGAATCACCACAATTTCCGTTCCAACCGGTAAATGAAAATTATTCATAATTCTAGTCTCAAAGAATGGAAATTGAATCGTGAAACGAGATGTGTACCAGTATTGCCTCACTGTTTCTAGCCGAACGCAATAATACTGCTCTCGTTACAACAGCGTTCTCTTTTTGGCGTCCTTGTATTTCCTCGGGCGTGTTGTTTTAGAATCTGTGAAACGTGTACACGTACCGTACCGGAAGCAACAAAGTATAAAAGAAAATTCTATCTGCAGCGTTCGACGATATAAGGATTACAAGAATTCGGGAAATCGGGACCATTAAAAAACACATTTTCAGTTCGTATCAATTCGTTAATATCGAAACAACTATAAATAGAATCACGTAAAAAAGAGGCGACCTTATTAGATTGACTAGACGCAGTCTTTCTGCGAGGTATCCTCGCCCGGTTGCGAAATCTTGAGAGACGCCGTGGACGAGCTGTCGTTATCCCTATTTTTTCCCGTAGCCGGTCCCCACGACTTCTTCGGTTGAAACAAACTCCGGTCCCTCTGCGGACAATTAAAACGAACGTCATATTCTTTGAAGAGTGAACCCGGTGCAAACCGGGATTTGTGCAAACAGTTTGAGTCAATGCTCTCCGGGCGCACAGTTTCAACTACGCCGCGCTACCAGACGGAATAAAATTGTAGATTCTACCTAGTTTTAAACAGCGGGCTTACGCGACTACGTTTAATGCGATTCTCTAAATTACACAAGTTTTACAAATATTTTATATATTAATTTCAGACAGTTTTCCTCTGGACGCCCTCGAGTTAAATCATTTTATCTAATTATTTCGCGATCTCGTCATGAATTCTTCTATTCCGTCACCGGTTCTAAGCTTCTAATATAAAATACGGATAAGTGGATAACATTTGTTCAAAAGCATTAGTATATGTGAGAAGCGAGGTTCCGCTTTCTACGCGGAGATTTTCTCCTCGGTCGTGTTCATATCTCACCGAACCGCGCAAGTACTTGCGAACTCTGCGGGGTGAGTCGAAAACAGGTTGCGGGGTGTGGAAGGAGAGATAAGAGCAATAGTAAATTTATCGGATAATACAAAGCGCGGGAGCGGTCAAGAAAAGGGTCAGCAGTGAGTACGGTTGAAATAGGTTCGATCCGTACGATGGAGCGCAGTACGAAACTTTTCGTTTCAAACTACGATTACCTACGTACCGTGGAAAAACTTGTATTAAGACGTTTTGAACTTCCGGCAAGATTTCAACCCCTAGCGAGGGGCCGGGCAACTTTTAAAACGGTGAACACCTCCCGCGGGTCTTAAACCGCGGCCGGACAGTGAGCAGGTTTTAAGAAATTTCAGGGTTCGTTGGACCGTGGCCACGATATCGCGAAACGTCCAACGATAACCGTTCGTTTGCATACTCCGAACGTATTCTTGGCTACGACTCTGTTCTTCATAAACATAACAGCGGGTCGCAACCAAAATTGTAATTGCAATTCTAACTGTGTATTCTTCTCTGGATACAAAACACTAAATTCTTTACTAATAATAGAGATAAATTAAAGGTATATGTGATATATATTTCAGTNATTTATTCAGCCAACAAGTGAATAAATAATAAATAAGTACAAAAAGAAATGAAGAAATAAAAATGTAATGAATAAATGAACGAAGAATGTTTATTATTTTCTTAATTTATAAATACTGTCTATGTTTCCACATTTTTTTTACATTCAATTTCAATTAATAAAATTACATAATTATTTATCAAGACGTACTTTTATTACACTTTTTTAATCTCATCTCCTTGAATAAATTAACATAAGCTGGAGTTAGCCAGTAATAATCGTCCCAGGCTGTACGCTAAATAAATTAATTTGCATTGAGTTTCAGATTTTAATAAACCGTACGTTGCGAGATAATAAATGTTTCATGAGTTCCAGAATTTTTAGGTGCTACTCTATGAAAATATGATTTAGCGTATGAAAGTAACACCGAAAAATATGGTTGGTTATTATATTAAAACTGTTGATGAACTGAACTACCAGTTCTCCTTTAACGTTCGTCAAATAATCCGTCGTTTAAATTGTGAAAAGTTGGTCTCTCTAAAACAAGATATCGAACCGACTTTATTTATGTGTTAGAGCTTCGCTTTATTGCGATCTTCATGAATAAAACAGACCCTCGACGGTATCAGATATTCGTTTCGGTAAACAATTTTCAAATGTTCAATATTGACTGCGTTTCTTGCCAATAGAGTATTGCGTCATCATAAATTAAAGCGCTAATACGCAATAACCGCGGTTGTGCGCAAATTTGTCATAATATTCGTTACAATATTGGGCGAAAGATAATTAATTGATACGCTGTATCTTTATTACAGCTAGAACATAATTTAATTGAAAATTAATGCATTTCCAAACCAGTCGGTTTAATAACAATAATCGATATAAGAATCCAAGTATCAAATTTCCCTATTATTCAGAATCATAGAAAATTAAACAATACTGCTTGTTTTAAACTACTTTTTTCTCTTTTTATAAAATATAGTACAAAGTATAATTTTGGATCCATCCTTTCTGGACGCCCTGTATGAAATTATAAAATAAAGTGATGTCTCTACGGATGAAACTTTAATTTCGTTATGAGAAAACGAGAATAACGACAGACAAAAAAATCGCAATAAATTCATAATTTTCAAAAGGAGAATCACATTCAAATACAATTGCGAGGATAAAACGGAGAAACGAAATTAAACCGTCTCGCCAAAGAGGTAAATATTTGCAAAATCCAGGTAGGGAGAGCGTAAGAATATAAATTCTCTTGTCAAAACTGCTTGACAGTAAAACTCAGCAGTGCTTCCGTTGCGTCTTTCAAAGTGAGAGCGGACGTTCTCAAAAAGTTTCCGGCGTGATTGGTTCGCCCCCTCCCGCGAGTCTGGACCGGCAGCTTTTAAAATAAGGTTGTTACAGTCTGAATCGCCGTAAACTCTAAACAGCAGGAGGGCAGCTCGACGGTGAGCGCCGGCGGTGCTTCGGCCCGGTGGCGTATCGTAAAAACGGCGCGCAGTTTGCATAATAATCCCCAGTTTGTCGAGCATTACGCCCGGCTGATATCTCGATTCAGCTTGTAGCCCGGCCCCGCTTTGGGCATAAGCTCGGCTGTTCGATAGCGTTCGACTCCCGGTAAATCGGCTGCCGAATTAATGCGCTTTATACCGAGTCCGAGACAAATCGATTATGCGTATCCGATTTGTCAACGATTGTTGTCGCAGCCTCTCCGCGTGCTCTCGCAAACTTACCGGTCCTTTCCAGAAGCGATGAACGAAGAACAACGGCATCGGTGCTAGAGTCGACAGGCCGATCAGTATTCCGATTCCGTTCGCCCACCAGGGGAATACGTAGTGGCCATAACTAGGCATCTGGTACGTGCATATTTCATAGACGAACACCGCCTGCGGGTAAAAGCGAACAGGTAAGTGGGGAGAGCTTAAAAAGGACTGTTATTTCCTGTAGGAACTCCTCCGGGGGTGCGGGATTATACAACGGCCAATTATATGATCTTTTTAATCCGATCTAACTTCGACGTCTCCTGAGTGTGCCTGTGACGATGATTAGATGAAAATTGACTCCATGATATTGAAATCCGATTGTAATAGACGGTGGCTTGAGGGTAAATCGAACTTAACGTCTCTTAAGTGTTTTACATAGGAAATAGTATATAAGTACTTTTTGTAATACCACACATTGAGTTCTTCTTTAATACAAGATCTACCGTCTACGATAAAAATTTCTGTCTTTTCTTAAATAACTTATTAATTTGAAAGCAAGTCATTTTTACCCCTCGGGTACTTGTAGTGTTAATTAAAAAATACTTCCTTAGACATACTCGAAAAAAATTAT
>NW_017181113.1:1505404-1528752 GCF_001652005.2 Ceratina calcarata
ATAATATTTATAATACATATACAGGATGATTCGCCAGATACCCATCTCAATTTTCGTCGTTAATATTGTACGTATCAAAGAACGTTTATATATGTATACACAGCCAAATGTGAGTAATCTAATGAGAAATAACGAGTATTTCCGACGATATTGATTCTCTACGAGTTCAACTAGGAATACGAAAGTCATAAGTGAAGTTTATACAAAATATAGCCGATGCTCGGAGCGCGGGTGGTCGAGTTATCGGAGAACGACGATAACTCAACGGAGATCGCGGTCGATTGGTTGGGAAACAAAGCCGGGTCCTGTCGTTCCCGTTGTATTCCCAGGGAAAAGGAAAACGTGGACGCGAGTGGCTCGTTCTTTTTCCGATGATCAATTCGATTTGGTGCTCGTGATGGAATATAAGTTATCGATTCGATTGCTCGTTCTCGGATCGGTCCGTAGCCCGGACCCAATAATCAACGGTGCTTGATCCGCGTAATCATTTAACCCGCCGCGATTTACCATCGGCAAAATGGTATGTGACAGGAACTCGTTTTGCCTTCGCGCGAGCTTCGGCCACCGGGAAAAACTGATCTCGAGTACAGGTATTTGCGTATGGAAGTGTACACATCCAACGATATAATGGTACGAGGCGACGTCCCAGGGTGACGTTATCTCGCGGAATGTTCCCTCTCGAAACCGTTTTTAGCAAAAACAACATAGACGATGATCACCGTAGCTGAAACGTCAGCTAGAAATTGTTTCAAAAACGTAATTCGTCATTCAAATAACTAGAACAGACCTAATCTTTTTGAAGGTTCGCAACATATGTTTTCATACAAATCATCTATAATTTTATAAAAAAGAAAAAAATAGATTAATACTCGTACCTGTTAGATGGAATTTATTTTATTATGTATTGTTTCTATTATTAATACTATACGATTTACATTTACGATTTCATTGCAATGTAAATAAAAAAACTTACATAATTTTTTTTAAAACATGTTCTATTTATATAACATTATTATTATTATCAGTATCTTGAACATCGTTCTGAGAATTCAAAGAGGCATGATCTTATCACGTAATAAAAGTTACATGAGTAATCCTGCAAAGGGAACATGGAAGGGTCGTAAAGGAATGACCGTGTCTCGTTAAAACGACCTTTCCTTAGATCCGGCATTACATATTTCACGCGTTCCCCGTAATAGGAACCGTACATAGCGTAATTTTACATTTACCGTCACGAACAGAGACGAAAAAAAAATGGTTGCTTTTACTGCCCGAGAGAATTAATGCTGAACCGCGAATCTATAACCGCATTCTTTCCAAAGTTACGATCGCGCGTTACGTTTCACTGTTAAAATGCATAAAAAGAGCTACGTAGTACGTACGTAATCTTTTCTTTGCCTCCTTTCTAAAAAGGTTTCGCGAGCGAATTTAATGTGGCCAAGAGGAAAAAGGAAAATCTGTCTGTTGCATAACACTCCCGGTTGAGTGTAATCGAGTTATACTGGCAAGATGTGGGAGGAACACGGGAACAAACATTGTACATTCTTTATGACATTGCGAGCAGTAAGAAAATACAATGCGGCTACTTGCGGGAAACTGTGCCAGTGAATACTTGGTTTTACACTTATACCACGCATTTAGAACCGGGATTCCGGGAAAGGACGAATAATACGATAGAAAATAAGTTGTGTCAAAAATTGACAAAGGGAGTGCCCGTCACCTGAATCAAATCGCGCGATGAGAACGTCAGATTTAATAACATATCCGATCGATCAAGTTGACCCAGAAATACGGAGATCCGAGGGGTCTCGAGACGAGAGTGGAAATCGATCGAAGAGCGTGTCAGAATGGGATCTTTGGAATCTTTACCGAGGCTCAGAACAGCAGCGATAATGATGAAAATACGCGGGAGTCGACTCGAGAGAACGATCATTACGCTCGTCGTCGTGTTTCCCACCCCTCGGCTTCCGCTCGCTCTGGCAATCCACGGACACTCCCCGCGGATTCGCGTTTGTTAACGATGAAGTGGCCGCAACGGAACATAATTATTTAGGCTGCGTATTTTCTTCTTTTTTTTTTCTTAACGCGCACGAGGACCGAGGTCATTTACTAAACGAGGCGCGGAAGGAGGGCGGACGCGATCCGGCGAAAAAGGAGATGAGAAAAATGTACGACTACAGAAGGAGGAAGACTCGGGAATAAACGGAAAATCAATAATGGGACACAAGCGTCGCGCTAAATGCTTGCGGCCCGAGGAGCAAAACCACGATAATACCGTCAGCGAAGGCAACCCTTGGTAGGAGAACGGATTAACGTCTTAACTATGAGGTACACGCCTGGAAAAAGAGGGTGAATGCCGCGAACCGAGCAAACGAACTCGCTACCGTGACCGTGGGGTCGCATTTGTTTAATCGTCCGAATGATTTGTATGATTGCAGACACAACTTTCACAGGGGTGGAAGCTGATTATTTGTACGCAAGAATCGAAGAGGTGTCGTAACGTAGATGAAAGTCAGACAGTATCGAATTATAGAATATTCGATATAATCGTTTTCGGTGTTAAGAACGTCTGTAATATAATATCGTTTAACGCGTTTAATTGGCCGTTGATAAATGAAATACGTACAATCGCGTATTAGGGATCTTCGGGGTGAACTAATGTTTTTTTAATGATTCGTACAGATCACGTTAGAATTCAAGTGGAAATCACTTCCCTCTAATAGCCGGAAGTTGAAACTCTTGAACGGGAACGTATCCGACATTTCACGCCAGCAACTCGCATTTACACGGAGGCAAAATGCCCTCGCGTTGCTGTCCGCTGTCCGTGGAACGAGTTCGATATCTATCGGGTTAATTACCGTCGAATAACTTCAGCATAGTTCGTCGGGGCCGCGTCCCGAAGATCCCACGGCAGACGGAAACAGGGCAACTTGTCAAGACACGGACAGAAGGGTTTACGATTGCGATGCACTCACCAGACAAGTGATAGGCGCTAGCACGACCCAGCTGAGCCACCAGTAGCCGCGCAGCAAAAGGTTGAACCGCATTTGCATTTCGGCTATGTTACGCAGGAATTTGTTGCACCCGTAGCACCAGGCTACCACGCCGACCTCGGCGATGCCGATCAATAGTATCGCCCAAGAAGCGGTGTTCCAGTCCATCAGAGTGAATAGGTAAATACCGCCGTCGAACACCATCGGTATAGCGAGGAGCCAGCAAGTGACGCATATCCCCAGCACTACGTAACTCTCGTATTTTCGTAAATCTGGTCGGACGTCCAATATGGCGGTGTTTATCGCCTGCACGCCTGCGAACTGTGTATCGTAAAAAGCAACGACCGACTACCGTGTTATACTCGGGGATTCGATGTTCACCCGCCGGGGATTCTCGTTACCCTTTCTCCGTTTTTACATTCCCACCTGGTTTTTTTCTTCTGCACCGAACCCAACCTACCTCCCGCCCCCCTATTTTCCACCCCGTTCTTTCTCGTCCCTGCCTTTTTTTCTCTCTCTTTCTTTCTTTCTTTACTCTCTTTTTTTTTAACGCCGTCCGTCTTAATTACCCTTCAACGCGGAGACTGCAGAGAGGGACAGGGGGGATGGCATGTGGAAAACAAAGGCTCTTTCGTTCCCTTTCCCTGGTCTCTGTCCCTGTCATACCGTCGCGACCTTCTTCTCCCCGTCTTGCTCGTTTACCTTCCCACGCTCTCTCATTCGAAGAAAAAAGGTGGGCAAGACAGGGGACGAGAAGCGAGGTGTGGATTTCACTGGGACGGCAAACCATAACTCTTTCCATGATATACGAGCCCGGAGGCAGCGAGACGAGAGGCAATGCAAAAGTAACACGGCACGATCGTCTGGCTACTTGCGAGCACATTTTCGCCCGCAGCCCTTTTGACGAACGCGCCGACCGGCGGAGGCGCGGCCGTTCTAGGTCTCCAGGGATTTGAATAGCCGCCTTCTTAGCCCCGATTCGGTAGGACGAAAAAATTTCATGCGCTTTCTCCGACTCACGCATCGGCCAACACCCGTTGCATAAAACAAGCCTGTACTTTAAACTTTAAACAACATGGAAATACGATGCCTTTCATTTTCAAAAGCCTTCACGCTCCCCTGCCCACGTCCTCCCCCTTCGTTCTCTTTCATTGCTCACGCTCTCGCCCTTTCTCGTGCCTTTTTCACGCTACCTCTACCTACATTCTTTTTACTTCTTACCTACGTAACTACGAATCGACTCGCGCTGTACATTCCTCTCTATTTCCTTCGAGTACTCGCGAAACTCAAAGGGCGTCATTTCGTTACGCCACCGTGTCACGTTCTAATGTTTGATATACTTACTTGGCTACCGATGCCGAGGATGAAGAGCATCACGAAGAACAGCACGGCCCATACGTTCGGAGCTGGCATCCGCACCACGGCTTCCGGGTACGCGACGAAAGCCAAGCCTGCCCCACTTTTGATTACTTCGTCGACTGGCACATCCATTTGGACGGCTAGGAATCCCATGATCGAGAAGATTACGAAACCAGCAAAAATCGATGTGCCCAGATTCGCGAAAGTCACGAAAATCGCGTCTCTGAAAGAAATTCATATATTATCAATGTTATCCATTTTTATGAAGAAAAAATAAAATAATGAATAAAAGAAATATTTTAGTATTAATTTGCTAATAATAAAGAATAATGTAATATTAATATTAGTCAACAATTGTATTGCAATATATTTTAATAAAACTGTGATGTCGTAAGGCAGTTATATTATTAATAGAATTAAAAATCAGATCTTGATAAAATTTGGTACATAATCAAAATCATTTTCAATCATTTCAGACAAGATTTTTAAAGAACGACGATTCAATGCGCCGATTTGATGTTTAGCTTATGATTGATCAAAAATATAAAACGTAGAGGAGACAAAACGCGGCAGTTACGTGATAAAACGGAGGGACCATAAACGATCGGCGGTAAAATACATTCAAGCAAATGGCACGCGGGGTAACGGGTTGCGCGTATAACTACAATATAACCGCTTACTAATTCGACTTGCGCGGCAGTAATACATACGTATAATTTATATACGCGATGCAACGTGCTGCGAATCGTATCCGCCGGTCAGATGGTAACTTCAGCGTCTGATAATCATGCTAATTACGACTTGGAGCAATATTTCGAGCACGTGAACGGTGGGGCGTGTTCTCTCGTTTCCGAGACGCAGCCCGGCTTGATTCGCCTTACGATCGGCGAGTCGCGCCGAAATGAAATAGGTACCTAACAAACGCTTTGAGCCGGGTTATTCGGATCCGAGCGCCGTCGAAAATACCTCGGTAAGCCCGGAAGCTCTAGTTTAAGCGTTACGCGGCGAATTACATTATTAGAAACTCGGCGTGGTTAATTCGTTCGTGCAAACACAGGATTCCGCCCTTTGAGATGCCCTCGCGGGCACGACTCGGACCGAGGGAGAGGAGGGCGAAGTCGCCGGTGCGAGCGGGCATAAGCTGGAAATCTACGCGGACGGGAAACGCGTTATACCTGTCGACGACATTTAATCGGATGAGGAATATTAATCGGCAGAAAGATTTTAATTGGGTGACGTCGAAATTTTAGTGGATCGCTAATAGCAATTTGATAGGAGGACGAATAGATTAACATGATCCTCTCGTGCTTATTCGTCAGCTATCTCGCGTCCGCTTTTTTTTCTTCATGGACGACTTCTAATTAAAATTTGCTGAAAAGCGTGTTCGGATCTCTCGACGAAAAAAATATTATACGATTTTGTAATCATTACGTAACGTCAAAGGAAGGAAGGTGGGTGGGTGGCTTTAATTCAATGTACACCAAAAAATATTTCGTTTTTCAGCAAACGAACGTTTCGTATGAAACTGTTAATGAACCTTAATTATGCGATACCTGTGACAGTTATTATTGAAGTTACTGTAGCTCGATAGAGTGATGAGGGATCCACAACCGATGCCGAGTGAATAGAAAACTTGAGACGCGGCGTCCGCCCAGACTCCCGTAGATTCCAGCGTCGACCATTTTGGAGTAATGAACCAAAGGGAACCGTCACCAGCACCCTCCAATGTGACACCTGCATCAGCGATTTCATTTACACGAACGTCATTACCATTAATTCATTGTTTCACGAAGTAATTGTGAGAGTAATAAATTGTTCAACAGAAATATTCTTGGCAATTGTTAATAACGTTAAATCCAATTAAAAAAAGACAAACAGAAAAATTAAAGTAAAATTATATTTGCACGCGAAGTGAGCAAAACGTACAGTGTATAAAATAAATATTAAAATAGTGAATTGTTCAAAAGAAATATTTCTTATAATTTTTAGTAACGTTAAATCCAATTAAAAAATGTGTACATTATATCTGCACACCCAACAGCTTTTTTAAAGGACTACAATTACACTGGCAAGTGGAGCGAGCGAAGCGTAAGTGAAATAGGAGACTATGTAGTCAGACGCGTCGTACATCTAAACAAGTACAGCAAAACTTTTACGAGTTTTTGGTAATAGCCGTGTTTTACGTTTTTTCCGTGTGACTTCCGTCTGAACTGGAAGAACTATATTTAAATAAATTACCGATCATTAGCGAAACAAGGGACGTTAACGTGAAAATTCCACGCCGCACGGATCTCGCGATCTCGGCACGAGTCCGCGGTACCATATAGTTATGTCACACGCGTCTCTTATAAAATTACACGTTTGGACTCGCTCTTTCTTGACGGGATACGCGTTATAAACTGCCATAAATACGCGAAAATGATCTACCGCAGACAGCTGGTGATTTTCGTTTGTGCGCTGCACGTTCGCGTGGCGAGGTTTCAGAGTCGACCGGAGAATTCGAATTAATTAGAGTTCGGCATAAATAATGACGGGTTGCGTTTCGCCGCCTGACTCACAGTTACAAATGATAACATTTGTATGTATATATGTGTTACAAATGATTTAATCGCTCGATACGTTACGACTATTAATTCGCCAGTTGCGCATTGTATTATTATCAGTAATGCCTCAATTTTATTGTTCATACTAACTGTGCAATTTAGTTTGCAAATTTACAGATCGTTATTAAAAATACAAATCAATCTACTCGTGCGGATGTAAAAAAATTTCCATACTCTCGTTCGAAGCGTTTATAAATTAATAATTGTATTTTAGTCGTGAAATTTGCAACAGTTTTTCGTTGGTTGCTTTCACAGACTTCGTTAATTCACTCTTTAATTCGCTGAAGGTTTATTGTCCAATTTCTCTGCCTGTCAAATCAGAATTAATAAATAGACTGCAGATTTTATGCATTCATAGTAAAATTCGATATGGGAAGATGCGTACATAGAGAATTCATATAATGTGTGAAACATGAAAGGTATAATAACAACAATTTCTATTACGTATGGAAAGTATTTTTGTTTTACCTCGTATGAGCAACGCCGTGAGCATGACGTAAGGGAAGAGAGCAGTGAAGTAGACGACTTTCCCGATGGACTGGACACCACGCATCAGGCACAAGTAGCAGATTATCCAGGCGAGGGTGAGACATCCTAACAATTCCCATCTTATGCCTCCGAAATGTTCCCACGTGGCTCCGCGCAGACCCAGCACGTAGTCGCTGGATTCGATCAACGATAATATCCGATCACGATTACACGTTTTACCTTTCTTCGCGATTTTCTTGCTTATAGAGGAATGGAAGCCGGGACTTGTTATCCGATCGAGGGGCGACGCGACGCGACGTGGCGTGAAGTAAATCGTTTCGTATAAAAATCCCGGGATAAACGCGCGACTACGAATTTGTTTTAACGGTGTCATTTGGAAAGCCTTTATCCCGCGCCGGAGAAACGATCATAGAAATCGCGAAGCCGACGTTTTACACGTAGTTCTATTCTGTTTTAAAGCTGAAACGAATTTTGCCTACTGTGAAATAGTTGATGAAATGACTACCAGTTTCTTAAATCGATAGAAATAATCCTTTGCCGATTTAAAAGAATTTCTCTAATAAATTGCTTCATGTACTTTACGATCAATGGGGAGGTATATAGTATACTCCTTCTTTGATATTACTTCATAAAGAGCTTAGTTTGGTCCTCGGTTGCGGAATTGACCCTTCGAGTTCGATACAACGATCACTTTGACCGACGTCTATAACTTTGAATCACCGCGAGACTCCTTCACTCGAAACCGCGAACTCTTTTTCTCTTATTTCGCCCACCAATGTAGCAGCAAAAAATTTACCGCACGTTACTTTACTATAAGAAATTAAATTAAGGATGTATTGACTATATACTTAAACAATGCTAGCATGTTGAATTTGTTATAATAGATTCCTATTACTATTAAAAAGCTACCTGCAATATTTTAAATCAATTCATGGATTAATTTTTCAGTAAACATAAGAACGAATAATTATACTTTAGTTCACATAGAAGCATAAGTGCAATCTCTTTTTATAAATTCTAATGAGGTATTGAAATCCATGTAAAAGTTCCATAATTTTTCCAATCCTCGAATAAAAGTGATGCTCTTAGTTTAAAACTAGACGACTCATATTATTCACCGATTGTCTGCTTATTAAACAACGAATACGGTTGGTATGCACATACTTGAAATATTCCTCCGAAGACAGAACCCTCGTAGGTTGCAGAGGTACCACCCCGTCGTGATCGATGCAGTGGGTAACGTTGCCATCGAGAAAACCGAAGCTCTCGCAGACTTTCTTGGCCAATATGCAAGTCTTGTTGTAAAATATCGTTTCCGGATCCTCCGCCTGACACTCGATCTCTTGCAGACCACTGTAACAATCTGCCAACGTTACGGTTTCGCAAATATATACACAGATATCCAATACCGTTTATGCGATAATTAGGAAGCAAACGTAGAGCCGTCCTAAAAGTTATCGCTGATTGAAACGGAATGGCCGTCGTTTACGGGATACGACGCATCGTAGATTCGATATTACGCGCGATAACCGCGGGTGCACCAAGGTAACAGACACACGTATGCATATACGCGCGCGTATATCCGGCAAGGTGCTTTGTTACGGTCGCCGAGAGACCTCCACTAATTACAGCGGCGCATTGTTGTTCTACCGGCGTTTATTTTAGAGAGATACTTCGTTCTGCAGAGGATTTCTGGTTTCAAGCATTCCCTTATGACGCGACCGCGAAACGCGCACGTTCATCCCTCGGTTCTAACGACAACGTGTAAGGTGCGACAATAAGCGGCTGAAGAAGCTGGCTTGTTCGCTGAGGTATGAAAAGTTGTTCCGACAAGCATCTTCGAATATTACCGAGCGCGCGTTTATTGCATCCTGTACATCCGGATACCTCGCGTTTAACCCCTCTTCACTCGACGTTATACATGTTTCATGCAGATTCACGTTGCCTACAATTACGTCCTTCGATTTATTTTAATAAACCAACATTTTCTTCATATTAAATAGTAACCGTACAAAGGTACGTTATATATTCTGCAAAGGTTCTGCAAGGAAATTAAGAGATAACCAAGCGCGTGCCATCCCTACTACGCTAATTACGGAGATCGATTGTTGAATTTCATCTCCGCGGAAGCCTGTGATAATGTAAGAATCGATCCAACGAGAACAAAGATTGTAGAATCCAGATTAGAGTAAATGTGAAAGTGTGTGGAAGGAGCTCCAGATTCAAAGATACTGTGATGCGATCGCTAACACTGTTTTTACTATTACTTAAAAAATTGCAGAATATTTTCTCGCATTATGCGTTTCCGTCCGACGGAGTGGATAAATTGAATTCCAAAGGAGGGAGCGCTTCGTCATTCTATCGTTTAAAACGGTTCTACGACCTCTTCGGGCTTTATGGCGACTATAAAATAGCCGGCCGCGGCGCGGTTACGCTACGTTACGCTACGTTACGCTAAATAACAAGTCGAACTCGGCGCACCGCACCGTGGAGGAAGCACTGCGTTTTGTGAAATATACAAGGGTCCGAGGGGGGGTAACCATCGTTTGTTATTTCATCGGCGTGCTTACTGTTCGTGTTGAAATCGTTGTCACAATAGGCCCAGGCAAGCTTCGGCATGAACGAGACGAACGTGTAGAAGAGTGTCCAGGCGACGATCACCATGTAATAGACCATTACGAACAAAATGACGACCAGGGTGCAATAACCGAGGCCCTGAAGTGCCGGTGCCATACGCGTAAATGCCTCGTTAGGGCCAAGTCCGGAATACTGTCCGACTGCCAACTCCAAGAAGAATATTGGCAATCCCATCGTTATTAACATCAGGACGAAGGGAATTAAGAACGCACCTGAAAATAAAACCAGGAGATGATTTAGTCTATATCCGACAGTCAATAGTCGCTGACATAACTATTTAAAAAATTGTTCAATAAATTATGGAATGTACAGGGTAGTCAGTAAGAAGTATGATACACGATATACAATAACGTTTTATCAAAACGTATTCCGTACGGATTAAATGAATTTATCCTCGTGTTTTGACAAATTAAAATACGTTTCTCGTGGAAAATATGTTTGTCAAAATACAAGGATAAATTCATTAAATGACACGAAGCATTAAATGAATTTATCATTGTATTTTAACAAGTTCAAATATATTTTTACTAGATTGTACAATGAATATCGAATGATTCATTTTTCTTCTTAATTAATTTATTTTCGATATTAATAGGTTAATACTTTTTGTAGAGAATATAAAGCTTCATCGATCGATGCAGAGAAAATTATACAACCCTATTTATGAAGTGTTGATAACGTTCGTATCTCTATTACGTATGCAGAATAGCTCGCAATATTAAAATGCACCTCTCTCGAAACTATCCATCATTATGTATAAATATTCTTTGCTACTTATAAGAATAACGACGAAAGTTGCAAATATCAATTGAACTACTCTGTATATTATTGATTGCTATTAGTTTGACGTAATTAGAAAAGATCTTCGCAGTGATATTTGTAAAAAGAAAAGAGATATATAATTAGACTGCAGATGTTTAAATTTCTATGTATAAATAAAATTAACTAATCATTTGTTTTCTCCTTTAAATATTATAAATTATATTTTACTTTTAATATTTTGTATTTATTTACGCATTACTGCATACTTTGTCCCTTCAAATTACTGAAACATCCCATAAATGCACGAATATCCGCAGTCCAGTTGTTACAAAACAGTCGATAAACATTATTTGCAGTCCAACAAACGGCAAACCGTTCTTGACCTCGTTTCCTCCCCTAATATTTGTTAACAACGTGAGAACGTCGAACCGATACACTGTATCTCTCGGGTGGACAGTAATTAAAACTTATCGAGCCTGGCAGTCCGATTAACACAACGGAACACCGCGTCACAGCAAAAAGATTAAAAACGTCCGGCCACTCTTTTCTGTTTAGCCATCTTTCATTAGAAGCGGTCGGCCGGGGAAACAATCAAGAGCCGAGGCCGCGTAAACAGAAAAGAACAAAACGCCGAGAGTGGAAGTAAAATAGAATAATTAAAAGCCAAGTGTTCAGAATACCCGGCCAGTCTATCTCTCCCTCTCCCACTGCCCCTTTTTCTCTCTCTCTCTCTCTCTCTCTCTCTCTCTCTCTCTCTCGCATATATGTTCAGCCGTTCTCTTTCTCCCAGTCGGCGCTTCGCAAATAAACCCAACGAGAGAGGGTGCAACCGTATCAACAGGCATAACCGCACACGCAGCCAGAAAGATTTATTAAATTTGCCGAACGGTCGGTCACGAGCTGCCAAACTACGCTTAATTATTCGAATTAACCGCTTCGTCACGTTGACCACGCACGTGCACGGTGTCGAGCTCGCCGGTGCCCGACCGGCTACTACTCCTCTTTCTCTATTTACCCATCCTCTGTTTTTCTTCCGACTATCCTCCTTTTTCCACGAAAACGACCGCGCGCATGAGAATAAATCATTCCGCGTAATCCAGTAGTTCGTTTGCTGGCCCCCGTGACCGTCTGTTTAGCCAGACCCGAGCAGACGTTTTTCTCCTGTACCGGAGGTGTTCCGCCGTCCGTGTGTGTACTTACGTATAACATACGTACACTCGCCGCTCTCACGGCGGACGGGCACGCGTGTACCATGCCCGTGAACACATACGTACCACCGCCATTACGATATACAAGGGAAGGGAAACGCCAAACATTGCCAATGCCAACGGCATACCCGATGCAGGATAGAACAAACTCGAGGGGGTTGGCCCAGCTACCCCGTTCAGGTTCCTGCGCCAGCTCCACCAAGGCGCCGCCAACTCCCAGAGAAATCTTCTTCGCCTGCCAATAACACGGTTTACCATCATATTTGTATCATACAAATTACCATCGGAAGCGTGAGATGTATGAAATCCAGGGAAGGCCGAAGTTTACCGAAAAAATTTATAGAAGAATTCAAGATTCTGTGAGTTCTTAAATAAGAACAATGGCAAACCATTCAAATTTTAATAGTTAGTAAATATTAATAAAACATTGTACGAAATTTTAGATATTTTCAGAATTGATTAAAAAATTATAATAAATGTCCTAATTTCTGCTCACTGACTTCTTTTTCTATTATTTTACAAATCCTACTGGATACAACCTACTAGTTTTTTTCACACTACTATAATCTATATTTTTTACGTTTGAGTGCAATTTAATGTTGGTACTTTATTTTGTTACCAAGTTGACACGTTCCATGCCAAGCCGTTTTTCCCCAACTTGTCGTTTAGGCCATTTGATGTTTCAGCGCATTAAATAAATATTTCTTCATGTACCATTTATAATACACGTGACATCAAACGTGTTAAATAATAGTTACAATTTTAAAAAACAATATGACAGCACAAGGTTTTATTTCAGTTTTTTATAGAAGAATATAAACAGAGTCATTTGAACCGTTCTCTCTCTCTCTCTCTCTCTCTCTCTCTCTCTCTCTCTCGCATATATGTTCAGCCGTTCTCTTTCTCCCAGTCGGCGCTTCGCAAATAAACCCAACGAGAGAGGGTGCAACCGTATCAACAGGCATAACCGCACACGCAGCCAGAAAGATTTATTAAATTTGCCGAACGGTCGGTCACGAGCTGCCAAACTACGCTTAATTATTCGAATTAACCGCTTCGTCACGTTGACCACGCACGTGCACGGTGTCGAGCTCGCCGGTGCCCGACCGGCTACTACTCCTCTTTCTCTATTTACCCATCCTCTGTTTTTCTTCCGACTATCCTCCTTTTTCCACGAAAACGACCGCGCGCATGAGAATAAATCATTCCGCGTAATCCAGTAGTTCGTTTGCTGGCCCCCGTGACCGTCTGTTTAGCCAGACCCGAGCAGACGTTTTTCTCCTGTACCGGAGGTGTTCCGCCGTCCGTGTGTGTACTTACGTATAACATACGTACACTCGCCGCTCTCACGGCGGACGGGCACGCGTGTACCATGCCCGTGAACACATACGTACCACCGCCATTACGATATACAAGGGAAGGGAAACGCCAAACATTGCCAATGCCAACGGCATACCCGATGCAGGATAGAACAAACTCGAGGGGGTTGGCCCAGCTACCCCGTTCAGGTTCCTGCGCCAGCTCCACCAAGGCGCCGCCAACTCCCAGAGAAATCTTCTTCGCCTGCCAATAACACGGTTTACCATCATATTTGTATCATACAAATTACCATCGGAAGCGTGAGATGTATGAAATCCAGGGAAGGCCGAAGTTTACCGAAAAAATTTATAGAAGAATTCAAGATTCTGTGAGTTCTTAAATAAGAACAATGGCAAACCATTCAAATTTTAATAGTTAGTAAATATTAATAAAACATTGTACGAAATTTTAGATATTTTCAGAATTGATTAAAAAATTATAATAAATGTCCTAATTTCTGCTCACTGACTTCTTTTTCTATTATTTTACAAATCCTACTGGATACAACCTACTAGTTTTTTTCACACTACTATAATCTATATTTTTTACGTTTGAGTGCAATTTAATGTTGGTACTTTATTTTGTTACCAAGTTGACACGTTCCATGCCAAGCCGTTTTTCCCCAACTTGTCGTTTAGGCCATTTGATGTTTCAGCGCATTAAATAAATATTTCTTCATGTACCATTTATAATACACGTGACATCAAACGTGTTAAATAATAGTTACAATTTTAAAAAACAATATGACAGCACAAGGTTTTATTTCAGTTTTTTATAGAAGAATATAAACAGAGTCATTTGAACCGTCCATGGTAAGTTTAGTATTAAAATATGTATAGCATAGTCCTTGCTCTATCAATCGTGTTTCAGAGATCGAACATTCATAGACTGGAGATTTTTATGCAAAATAGAATATTTATGATGTCAGTTTGAAAAATAGATAGAATTTTTGATAGAAATCACTTTCACTGTTTCGATATTGTGATACGCATGCAGCTTTTCATATTTCATACATTTTGATATGTTACATTTGTTATTTATAATCTTACTCATTCCATTCTTTGATAAATGCACAGAATCTTCAATCTAATCATAAATACATATAAACAAGGTAGCAGACAAGGTGAGAACAAGGCAAACAATTCCGATGAATGACTGCAAAATGCATGTTTAAGTAACTAGATTAAGTGAACTGGCACGAGTCGAGTGAATTTATCTGTAGCCTAACGGCACGAGTATTGATATGTAGTTCAATCAATTTAATCTACTCAAACGAGCCACGTATAGATAAGATCTGTCGAAGCGCTGGTATTTTACGCAGAAACATTATCAGAGCGTCAAGATGCACATTCAATGTACAAATTCGATTCGTACAAATAGAAGGAATTTACATAATTCGTTGCCTATCACGTTTATCACAAATTAATAATGATAAAACTGGAAGTAAATATAATTAAAAATTAATCACGTTTATCACAAATTAATGATAAAAAAACTTGAAGTGAATATAATCAAACGTTTATCAGTCCGATATTAATTATAATAAACCGTTATGATACACGAGTGTCTAACATGAGTATCAGATAAAACATTTTGAAAAGTTTCTCAACTATCCATCAGTAGTACAAACGCGTATTTGGACAGGCGAAACTACGGTACTATAATTCCGCGTGAACCACAGTTACGGCCACTGTGCTAGAACTGCGTTGTTTTCAGACAAATTCCCGTCTGTCGCTGCATTATTTTCCCCGGCAGCCATCAGAAAAAGCAATCCTTCGGAGTAACACTCGGGTGTATGCACTCGTTCCCACAGTGCCATCTCAGAGTTCGGGTTAGTTGACAGAATTTTATCGGGATATTTGTATCGAGAATCCCAGCGGACGGTCGTCCATACACCCGACAGTCACCGCGCGAGTCTGTTGTCCAGCGGCCAACAAATTTCTCACGAACATACCGCGCCGTTCGCCACCCGCCCTCCGGAAACTTTCGACTCACCTTCGGTGTCTTCTCTTTAACGTCCGTCATGGCGCGGCGTGGAGAACAGTTCGCGGTTGAGACGGTATCACGACTTGCCTTGTCGTATCCGACGCCGCAATCGCGATCGTCTGAACGGGACCGCGTCGAGGAGGCAACTATATAATCTGAGATATCGGCACGGGCCATTATCGAGCGTCGGATCCCGGATTCTCTTCATAACGTGGCCACGAATAAAGCGCCTTGCGACGCGGCGGCCGACGAAATACGTTTCTTTCGTGACTCGACTTTCCACCCCCGGATCGAGACAATACGACGCGGACCCGTCGAGCGTTTGCAAATCGCACGACACGTGTCCAAGGATGTTCGGCATTGATCGTCCGGCGCGCATTTTTGTCCCGACGCCGATACGTGACATAGTTAGCGAGTTATTGAACTACATTTGAACAATCGCCGTTGAACGTTCCGAGTATTGTACGATAAAAGTATGACGGAAATGTTTGGACAGCTCCGTGCGCGACGATACGATTGATCTGTCGCTGATAAAACGGTGCTTCACTACATACGAATTTCATCGTAAACGCCTCGTTTATCTGGTTTGCGTGCGGGGTTTAATAAAACGAGCCGTGAAATCGTTGTTTCGTTCCGCGCTCTGGTGTCGAACTTCGGAGAAACTTTTCCCAGAAAGGCGTGTTACAAACTTTTGATACACTCAAGTTAGAAATATTCAAGTCCTTCGCGTGAACCACAGTTACGGCCACTGTGCTAGAACTGCGTTGTTTTCAGACAAATTCCCGTCTGTCGCTGCATTATTTTCCCCGGCAGCCATCAGAAAAAGCAATCCTTCGGAGTAACACTCGGGTGTATGCACTCGTTCCCACAGTGCCATCTCAGAGTTCGGGTTAGTTGACAGAATTTTATCGGGATATTTGTATCGAGAATCCCAGCGGACGGTCGTCCATACACCCGACAGTCACCGCGCGAGTCTGTTGTCCAGCGGCCAACAAATTTCTCACGAACATACCGCGCCGTTCGCCACCCGCCCTCCGGAAACTTTCGACTCACCTTCGGTGTCTTCTCTTTAACGTCCGTCATGGCGCGGCGTGGAGAACAGTTCGCGGTTGAGACGGTATCACGACTTGCCTTGTCGTATCCGACGCCGCAATCGCGATCGTCTGAACGGGACCGCGTCGAGGAGGCAACTATATAATCTGAGATATCGGCACGGGCCATTATCGAGCGTCGGATCCCGGATTCTCTTCATAACGTGGCCACGAATAAAGCGCCTTGCGACGCGGCGGCCGACGAAATACGTTTCTTTCGTGACTCGACTTTCCACCCCCGGATCGAGACAATACGACGCGGACCCGTCGAGCGTTTGCAAATCGCACGACACGTGTCCAAGGATGTTCGGCATTGATCGTCCGGCGCGCATTTTTGTCCCGACGCCGATACGTGACATAGTTAGCGAGTTATTGAACTACATTTGAACAATCGCCGTTGAACGTTCCGAGTATTGTACGATAAAAGTATGACGGAAATGTTTGGACAGCTCCGTGCGCGACGATACGATTGATCTGTCGCTGATAAAACGGTGCTTCACTACATACGAATTTCATCGTAAACGCCTCGTTTATCTGGTTTGCGTGCGGGGTTTAATAAAACGAGCCGTGAAATCGTTGTTTCGTTCCGCGCTCTGGTGTCGAACTTCGGAGAAACTTTTCCCAGAAAGGCGTGTTACAAACTTTTGATACACTCAAGTTAGAAATATTCAAGTCCTAGTGATAATAAAATAAATTTTCAATAGAAATTAAATATTAGGATTAATCGTCAAGATATGTACAGATTTTTCAATCCGAAATAATGTTCGAATATTTCTTATGAATAATTTTTAACTTATCTCCTTTAATGAACTTAAACTATCAGTCTAGAAAGGCGTGTTATAGATTACACGCAGATTAGAAAAGTTGAGATTATAGAACTTAACGTCTCGTGATTACATTGATTTTTCAAGAAAAATTAAGTACCATGACTAGTCTTCAAGATTTCGTCTTTCCTTTTGTGTGGAAATTATTTTTCACGAATACTTTTTAGTTAATCTCACTTGATGAATTTAAAATATCGATCAAGATTATATGCGATAAGGTGTCGCAATAATATTCAAGGGGAAATATTGAAAAGTTGCATCTACGTCATATTCTTCCGGTGGCTTTGAGATAAGTGTTTCGAGCCATTATGATCTAGATCCTACTGATTTACAACATATCAGTGACAGTTTTAAGTCAACAGATAAACGCAGCGATTTTAAGTGTTAGTCGAAAGTACATAAATAATCTGCGATTCTAATCGAAACTTTATATTTATTTCTATTCTTTTATTTTTTGCTGGAACTAATTAATAGAAGTAATATCTGAGCTATTAATTAAATCTTCTTTTAAATCGTATTACTTAGGAATTAACAAGAAACCTAATAAGTTTAAGCGATGCAATTGTACTGAAAATAATTGTAATTTTATTAAACGAAACATTATTTTCTACCAATTAAATAATTATAATAATATTCCTGCGCAGTGTTTAAAAATAGATATCAGATTAAAAGAAATTAGTGGAAATTTAATCTCCAGAAAAATGAAATTAATCATCTCTTTCAATCAACACTGAGAATTTACAGTTCCATTGTTTGATAAAAAATTGCTCACGCACGTGCACTTGAATGTAGAACACAAGCACTGATAACAATGAATTTTCATCAATGTTCAGGTAAAGAATTTTTAATAGAAAATTGAAGAAAATTTCTCATGCAACAGAAAACAGAGGAAAAGAATTTAATTACCTAATCTGGATTAAAAATTTAAATGACATTCAAGCTTTTGCGCAAGTACGAAACTTTTAATCCGTCATCCTAAATAACTTACTATAAAACTAGCCTTTATCCCCGCTCGTAACGCAAACAAAGAACCGCCGCTGATTAGCTCGCGAAATCCGGCAAGCTCCCGCGTGGTTGCGATTTCAAAAACGCAATAATAATCTCGGATGATTTCCCAGACGATTTACGGTCGTCGTAGTCGTCGGCTACGACGGGCGCGCGCTAGCGGCTGCTTGAAATTCCGAAAGTTGAATCCCGAGATGAAAGAACGTCGAAGGGAAAAAGCGGCGCGCTATTTTATCGCGGGAACGTCGAGATAAAAAAAGTTTTATATCCAGCAGAACAAGCGGAGGATGATCTCGCTATCTCCCGATCGCGTATGCAGCAACGCCTGGCTTCCGATGGGGAAGGCGAACAAATCTGTTCTACGAGTTCCGGATAAAAGGGACGATTTGCAAACTCGCTTCCCAGCGGCACATATGAAACCACCCTTTCCCTATGCCACCCGTTCCGATTCGTGATTCTCAGCGAAACAAAAGCGACGGCTTATCGTTTATAAAGATCCGAACGGTAATTCGCAATTTTCACGAATTATACATCGCCAAATGCCAGCGATATATTTTTCAGGATTTCGGTCGGATTAACTCGCGTGGTTAGCATTGAGAAATTTATCGATGCTCAACGTAGTACTTACAATGGCATCCAACAGTTCGCTGCACAGATGCCACCGGAATTTCTTACTAACAAAAGGTGGTCACGCTAATATAATTTTTGGCAAAGTACATATTTAGTATAAGAAAGGAAGAAAGTTTTGAATGACTATACAAGCTTTGTCCATGCATATAACTTGCTTAGATCTACAAACGATACTAAATTAAAAGACAAATTATACTAAATTACTCCTTTGCAAATGAAATAAATATGTACTGAAATGACTCTTAGCCTAAAGGTTCGTCGATAACAAAACGAGAAAGTATCCTTTTTATCGTTGCCCTGACAAAATACAGAAACCACCGGAAACTATATCAACGACAGTCGCTTGCGAATACTAAAAAGGCTGGGAAGAAAGAATCTCTGTGGAGTAACTCAATCGACACAGAAAGTCGTTCGGCAAACAAAAGAACGCGAGGCTCTATTCACAGTTTCGGTAATCCGATCAGCCGATTCCCGTTCTGGCTGCAACTACCCTTGCTATATACGATCGGCGCAGCCACCGAAGAAAAGGAACAGCCAAATAGACGGTCGTCGCCGAAAATTCCTGCCCCAGCAGCAAGAATTTCGATGGTACAGGGTCGTGGCCGGCGCGCATTTTCGGTTCACGCACGGCGACCGGTCAGTTTCGAGGATACCAATCGAAAAGGCGGAAACAACGGCAGGCAAATAAGCAAGCGAGCGAGCAAGCAAACAAACAAACGAACGAGTATGCAAACAAACGAGCAAACGAACAAAAATCGAAGCCGCGAGGTCGTTATTGCGACTCACAACGATGTAATACCGCTGGCAAAAGGGATACCTAGTGCTCTGTGTCAATACGCGACGCGTTAGTTTATTGTACAGCGCTTTATTGCGTTGCCATCGCGTTCTAGTCGCGAGGAGCGTACATTTCTATTTTTATTTTCGACGGTCGTACGGCAGCGGCGGTTTCACCGATTCGGGCGCGCTCGATCAATGGTTACCGATAAATTGACCGTTAAATCGGCGGAATCTAGCCGGCAGAGGAGAGAGACTCGCCACGTGTCCCGATCCTCTGCGAATGAAATTAACAGAGAAGCGACCACGGTGGAAGGGACGTTATTGGGCAAACTTGGTAAGCTTGCGTCAGGGTCAATATAGTCGAGGTACTACGGCCACGGGGATGGTCTACGGCTCTATACCTGTGTGTACCGTTTTAAGCTCGCTGTTTCAAACATTTGGTCGTCGGGTGATTATATTACACGTGCGCGTAGTCCCGCGTGAGGCAACCACGATGCACTCGAAAAGCACACGACGACGCGCACGTCGGTGTCCTGCGTTTCGTTTGATTTACGGTCCACGTCATTGTTGTCGAATCATTTCAGTCGCCTACGGAGCGATCGCTCGTTTTATGCGATATTTTCACCGCGCCTGGTCCCGGTTGTTCTTCCGGTTTCAAAGGCGCGTATACATGCGTACACTCTCGCGTCCCAGCTGACGTTTCTACATATACCTTTCGCTCGGATAAAAATTGATACATGCACGTGAGCTCGTGGAAAGAAATTTCGAGGATAATTCTTGCTTATGTTTTTTTAAAGTGCCTCACCCTGTATATTCCGAAATGTCGTAGGCTGTATTTATTTATGTAACAGCAATATTTCTTGTAAAGATATAATATCCAAAATCGTAAGTGAATAGGTGTAGCAGTTTGGGTTGAACGTTGATGGATGAATGAGTCAGTCCATCAGAGAGTGATTTTCTAAGTAAGAATCCAATTCATATTTCATATTTTCCAAGACGAGTAAAGAAATTTAGAATCTTAAATTAGATATTGTATGTCTAAGAAACATGTCTAATGCGAAATATTAAAAGGATATTAATGTAAATGTACAAAAACATTTAATAAAAAAATTCCACAATAAATTTGGTAATCATTTTGTACATTGAGTTTGATTAACGAGCATAAAAATTCAAATCGATTAAGAATGATTGAAATTTAACGAAAAAATATTTTACTTCATCACTGCCCGAATTGTTGAAATTCGTATCGCTTGAATTTTACAAATACAGCCAGTATCTATGAATGAGAATTTTCACGTATTTATGTGTAATCCTACCGCTGCTGTAGGCATTGTCCGAGGATATTCCATACATAATTCGTGATGTTCCCTTAAAGCGACCGCTGCCGTGCCGTTTCGATTTATCTCCCGCTTTACTTTCGTGCATTCCCGTTCGCACTGTATTTATTTGCGTACCGTCGTTCGCATCGGTATTATATGGTTCCGCGGCAAAGCTCCTCTCGGTCGGTTTTAGCTTCCCCTCGACTGTACTTGTACTTTGCACGGTGAAAAGCCAAATGGCGTACTCAACGTTGGGAAAGCACGATCGAAAAGCGACACTTTATGCGCTCAGCTCGATGCTCGTCCGCCGCGATAACCTTACGCGCTAATAAAAGTGCTCGAAACGATAATCACGCTCAGGCTCCCAGTCACGAGCACGTTTTGTACCTTCGCGATAGGTACACTCGATAGCTCCGACGCCCGTTTTCCCCGACAAAATCGCCGAGCCGGCGCGGTCAATAATTAAGGAGGGAACGTCCGACGCTAACAGGACTGTTCCTACTTTTCTGGCTGATCGTTACCGACCTTTACTACTGCTACTGTGACGATCAGTTTAATCGAACGCTGGATTCTGGGGTGCTTACGTGATCATAAGTTCAGAGATAAGAATTTTATAAAAGTAATCGTGTCTCCATTTTAATATTTAGGCTTGTCGTAGACATGGGAGAATAGAATAGAAATGGAGAACCTTTTTATATAAAAGGCTATGTGCATTTTCTAAAATAATGGAAAAGCCGCATCGATCCTCCGAACGACCACTTGTGACCAATTTACAGTATTTTCATAATAATACATTCATCTACATCAATACAACGTTTAAAAAATATGATTATATAAATGTAATAAATAACTTCCCAAATTGTGTATTCCTATATTTTTTGTAAAAGCATTAAAAATTTATTTGAACCCATTTTTACATTGGTACTAACTTTCTATATGTAGAGAGAAAGGGTGTTCAGGGTGAGCCTGTACATCGTTGGGACACCGAATGGGGCCCAATGCGGCTCAAAACGTAATCACTTTTTTCGGAGGAAATCGCTAAATAGCTATAATGGCTCATCGACGAATTGGCGAATTTAATAGATAATAGACAAACTTAAGATGCGATATTACAATTTAAGAATTCGTTCTTCTCTCTGTTCTCTCTGCTCTCTTCCACGATATAAATCTTTAATGCCTCGCATGAAGGTGCTTCGATAATAGAGCAAGAGCAGCCCAGTAAACCATTTGCCGTTAAACCAGAACTCTCCAAACGAATGGATATCTCGCCATCGGTGGGTATCTGGCCAGCTGTCGGTGTTTCACCACATGAGTAAAATAACACCAACGATTGGTGAAACAGGCACCGTCTGAACACCTGCTTTTACATCCAAAGATACTTAAGCTACCACCGTCAAAAAATTACCTCCGATGCATTTATAAAGAATCAATATTTATTAAAATAAATAAAAATGAAAAATTTCTAAGATTTGATTTATTATTTTTTAATCAATCTTAAAATAGTGTTATGTAAATTGTTTTAATCAATCTTAAAATATTCATTAAACAGGCATTATAATAAATACATAAATGTTAAGTAACTTCTAAAAAATATAATAATTGACATAAATTAATATATACTATTAATTAATTATAATTAAAATGGAATATTACATCGCACGTAGGTATGTACATTCTTTTATCTCTACTCCACTGAACTCGCTTATGAAACTTGAAAGAAAAGGGAAGACCCCAGTGTATTGTCATCCACGCTCATACTTTAGCCCTGAAGCCATGAATTGAACGGACTCGCGTTTGTTTCATCGAATGCAGCATGCAACAAGCGAAGTCGTTTATATTCATCGTGCAACAAGTCTTTCGATACGAAAACGACTTCAGACTCGAATACGCAGTTCCACTTGGGACCTCATTATTATATGACATATTTATTTTAAGATCATGACTGCATAAACTGCAATCAAATTATCTTAATTAACCGAGTGTTCTTTGTGTCGATGCTGGCAGATTAATCATCGCTCTCTCACTTGCAATTTTTTCTTTCAAAGAATATGGTATAGTTCTCTTTGAGGAATCGACTCATGAAACGAGCTAACGATGTGTTATTATTACTCGATCAAATATTCACGCGTACAAAGTTGTCTCGTACCTGACTTGTATGACGAACCGTTGACTCATACTACTTGGACGTGGAAAAGTCAATCCCAGACTTTGTGAACATTCGTCAAAACGAGGTCAGGGATGTCCTCGGAAGTCGATTTCGTCTGTACATATTGTATACAGCAGAGCTTTCAAAGCTTTTCGCCTAT
>NW_017181113.1:1528773-1540525 GCF_001652005.2 Ceratina calcarata
ACTATTAATTAATTATAATTAAAATGGAATATTACATCGCACGTAGGTATGTACATTCTTTTATCTCTACTCCACTGAACTCGCTTATGAAACTTGAAAGAAAAGGGAAGACCCCAGTGTATTGTCATCCACGCTCATACTTTAGCCCTGAAGCCATGAATTGAACGGACTCGCGTTTGTTTCATCGAATGCAGCATGCAACAAGCGAAGTCGTTTATATTCATCGTGCAACAAGTCTTTCGATACGAAAACGACTTCAGACTCGAATACGCAGTTCCACTTGGGACCTCATTATTATATGACATATTTATTTTAAGATCATGACTGCATAAACTGCAATCAAATTATCTTAATTAACCGAGTGTTCTTTGTGTCGATGCTGGCAGATTAATCATCGCTCTCTCACTTGCAATTTTTTCTTTCAAAGAATATGGTATAGTTCTCTTTGAGGAATCGACTCATGAAACGAGCTAACGATGTGTTATTATTACTCGATCAAATATTCACGCGTACAAAGTTGTCTCGTACCTGACTTGTATGACGAACCGTTGACTCATACTACTTGGACGTGGAAAAGTCAATCCCAGACTTTGTGAACATTCGTCAAAACGAGGTCAGGGATGTCCTCGGAAGTCGATTTCGTCTGTACATATTGTATACAGCAGAGCTTTCAAAGCTTTTCGCCTATGATTAATAGCGTCTCGGGCATCTAGCAGCTGGCACGAAATTTATAATAATAAAACTGCTAAAATTATTTTATTGTCACAATGTGATTGCATAAAAGATCTTAAACGTGTAACTACATTCACGTAACGTAGATTACGATTGTACATACTACGTGTTGAGTAAACGAACGACTGATAATAAAAAGAGGAATTGAAGTTGAAAAATAGTAACGATTTTCGTAGGTGGGTGAAGAAAGTAGGTGATAGCTAGAGCTGCGAGCATAGCTGAAGGTGTTCAGCTGTTGTGGGTGGGGATGATGTTAGCGGGCGGTGGTAGCGGTGGTTCAGTTTCCTTCTCACTCGGTCAGTCTCATCCGGGCTGGAATCGCGGTGATGAGCGTTTTCAAAATACGCTAGAGATCTCGCGTTCGACTCGACCAACTCGAAAAATCAATAACACAGTGCGCGACAGGGAGTATAAAGTCAATAAGTGCGTGTTGATAATTAACTGAAAAGGTGATTATTATAATAATCGAACGTCTATGTATATCGACTTCATCTGTTCGTGAGAGGAAGTTTAAAAATATCGCAATTCACGTCATGTCACGATGAAGAAGTGTCAATGTCCGTTGTATTCATCGATGCAGGCTTCATTTGCTCGTCCAGTTTCCCTAAGACTAGTGACGAAACTTGGCTATTTCGACGCGCGTCGTAATATCGTTGACGTAACGACCGAATATAAAAGCGAATAGAGGCGTTTCGTGCGATGATAACAGAACGGACTCGAATCGAACGCTAGGTGCTCACTGGCTGGAGATAAGGACATTATTTCGTTCGTACATTGCGTGCTCTGTTATCAAATATAACGACGGCACACGCGAAATTCTCTCGTCGACTGAACGCACTAAACGAACTATAGATTTCTTCTAATATTCAACGTATGCAAATTGAATAATTTTTTAAAACCGATGCCAGATTCGTATTTATCTACTTCGAAACTATTTCCGAAGCTAAATTGGACGAAGCGTTGATTAGCTTTAATTATAACCGATGCCAGGCTGCATGGAATCCCCCTTCGGTTCATTTCAGAGGCCCGGTTTAAAGCGCAGATGTTAGTATAGGTGATTTTAATACTCCTGCTGATCGTAGGACGAGGGTTAGTCGGCGAGGACCCCCGACGGCTCTCATTTCGGCTGCAGCCAAGGGTGAAACGCAGTTTCAAAGATATATTGAGAGGGTGACTCTGCGCTGAACGGGATCGATATAACACATGCGCCCTACGGCACAGATTCCTCGCCGGAACGCGCGTTCAACAGCTTTCATACACAAACCAGTACTCTGCGTTTCCTTCTGTTACCACTTGGCTTATCAACGAGAAATCTTCAATAATTTACACTTATCGCTACGGCGTAAATAGAATACGTCGTTCATAATCGCGATCGTGGCACTAGTAGATCGCTCAGCAATATGCGACAGTAATTTAAATCGTGCCTTCGTACTTCAAACCCGTTCTGTGTAATTGATCCATCGTTTCATTTAATCTACGAGTACTCTCGATTCGGTGAGTTCTGAATAATTCGTAACTCTGGATAATTAGTAAGTATAGAGTGAACTGCGAAATATAAAAGAGTTAATCGAACATTATATATTTATACATGGCAACCTAAATTGTGTTACTATCTTATTTAATGTGTAGAGAGTTCAAGTTGACATCCTTCAGGTATTAATAAATCTCAAGTGCAGAAGTCAGTGGCATAGAAATTTTCAAATAAATTACAAAATATTGTCAAATGGAATTTCTCGAACTGTCCATTATTTATACATGACAATCTAAGTTGTGTTACTATTTTATTGAATGTTTAAACAGTTAAAGTTGACATCCTTCAGGTATTGAGAAATCTCAGGGGCAGAGGTCAGTGGCAAAGATATTCGCCTGAGGCGCAGTCGTTCACCACCTGATCGGTATTATTCAATCGCATTACGTTTCCTGTTCTCCGTTAATTGCGCTAACACGTCCGTCGTAATGCCTATTTTTAGTCATGAAATAACAACGCAACGACCTTCCGTTGTTTGCTGACTGTCTATACGAGCGGATTCACCTGCGACGAAAATTTTTAACAAAACCAATACGACAGACTGTATGAGTATAACGTAACACCTGACGTAATTCTGAGAGATCATATTTACAAGTTCAATCGTTGACAGAATAGTCGTAGCCCTTGGATTTGGTAGATTTAGGTGTTCGATTAGCTAAGCTCGCTTTCCGTCTTCTCACCACAAAATCTATAAACTCCATTAATAGAGAAGAGAATAAGAGAACCGGCGCAAGAACATTTTTCCACTATTGAACCAGAGCTCTATTGTATTCTGGAATCCTCCGTCCAGAACGCTAGCTTAAATTGTGAATAGTAAACAAGCCAGAAGGGTCGTACTGTTCCCAACGTTCAATCGATTTTCCTTTATTCAACTTCTTACCATTCGTTAATTAAAGAACTTCTTAGAACGCTCTACTGATATGGACTGTAAGATTATATTTGCCCAAGATGAAGCGTTTACGTAATCGCTGGTAATCAGCGTCGATTGAATGATCGTTCGATCGGTGATTAACACACAAGTGTCGATTTCAATCCACCTACGGGAATTATGTTAAATCGATAGCTCGCGTTACTTGACCTCAAAACGTCGTCGACGCGTCTATTTAATAGCGTGTAGAGTAGACACGTTCAACACCTTCACACCTTCTTCAAACTTGACCCTGTCACTTTCAATCATGCGATGCCTTCGCAACGCTTTCACTTGTTCATCGTTCGGTTTGCGAAATTTTCAGGGCAAGCATGCAAGCCGAGAAGACCGACAACGAGGCCGAGAAAAACGACGCTCAGGCGGAAAAGAAGGAGGAGGCTCAGGTCGAGAAGAACGGAGCAAAAACCGATGGGAACGAGGAGGCTGCGGCTAATAAAGTGGCGAATTTGAAGCTCGAAGATGACACCGGGAGTTCGACGCCCAATAGCCCCAGCGCCGCGCAACCTGGGAGCTTCCTGGCGAGCTTCAAGGCGTTCTCGAAATTCGGCGACCCGAAAAGCGACGGAAAGCTGATCACGTTGAGCCAGAGCGACAAGTGGATGAAACAAGCGAGAGTAATCGACGGAAGGAAAGTCACCACTACTGATACAGGGATTTACTTCAAAAAGCACAAGTACTTTCTTATGCTCTAAACGTTATACCTGCAGATATACTCGTACGAGAGTACATCACAAGCCTAACTCGAGTGTGCAAGCAATATGAATCTGATTTATGCATTTATATAAAAATTACATTTGCAGAAAATGTTTAACAGATATTTATTTGAAAGATAAAAGAATTCTCATTCTGGATTTCATTTTTTAAATTGGCAACAAAAATGTTTAGCTAGCACGAAAAATTCGCAGTCTACTATTCGAAAATAGCGTAGAATAAACTTGCAACAATGATTTTTGAATCATACTGCACAGAATTTCGAATAGGAATTGAACTCCACGTTGATTTCACAATTTTGATTTACTGTCCTGCGAGTTAGAATTATATGAATAGGAGACGTCGACGTGCAACTTTCATATTGTAAATTGTATCAACTTCGTTGGTAGATCTACGAAATTGGGGATCGAACAATATAAAGCGTTCCTGGACGAGCTGGCCAAAAGCAAGAAGGTCAACCTGACGGAGATGAAGAAGAAAATGGCTAATTGTGGGCCACCTGGAGTCACCGTTGGCGGATCAGGAGTATGTACTCATAGCTGACAAAACGCGATCGATATATCTACATACACACGCGTCTTGTCCCGTTTCATAAATCAATCTGAGGCTAAAGTTTTTCCGTTTATCGTCACGACCTTGTTTCTATCGACAACTCGACGATTTATAACGTTAGCAATTTAACTTCCAGTGAGTCTTAAATCGTCGCCTACGTATCACGCAATTAGCATAACATTTCTTGAATACCCAGTAAAGAAACTCTTCGTTATTCCCAGTGCATGCAAAACAGGAATACTTGTACTGGTTGGAAAAATTTAAAAATAACACAAAAATCGAGAATAAGAAAAATTGCGTTTAAGCGATTACAAATTAAAATTTCCCCCGCCAATAATCGAACACCCTGTATATGCATGTAATAAATTATTATTACATGAACGAATTTATAATGACATATAATGAACATTAAAATTCATAACATGAATAAAAATTTATGAACATATTAAATGAATTTATAAATTGAATTCGCAGGCGGGTAAAGCGGCGTCTACGGTGGACAGGTTGACGGACGTAACTAAGTACACCGGCTCGCATAAGCAGCGATTCGACGAGGCTGGTAAAGGGAAAGGTATCGCAGGCCGCAAGGACCTGCCCGACCAGTCCGGTTACGTGCAGGGCTACCAGAACAAGGACACCTACAACAAGGCTCATTAGCCTGTGATCCGCGCGCTTCTGTGATGTCTTCGACACTCTGTTGTCCCCGTCCACGCACTTCACACGAAACGTCGCGTCGCGTTCTTGCCTCGTTCACGCTGTCGCCGCGCGTTTTCCTCCGCCGTTCGCCAGGCGAACGCCGTTGACTATCGACGACGAGAGGGAACAACGACGACCGACGGACGTGTTCGCCGTTCTCCTCAATGAAGATTTTTCAAATAAAAAGAATTTTGGGGAGCTGACAGTGGGCTCAGGACGTGGACTTGGTACAGTCTTTCGCTGCTGTAGATCTCGACGATGACGTTAACGCTGAACTGCGGATTTTTATGTATCAAAAAAGAGAGTACAGTTACATTAAATAAAACTTCCATAATATTGTCTGAGGATATGTAAAATTGGAATCCGCATAAAAATCCGCGGTCTGCTAAAAATCTGGTAAAACAAAATTCGGTTTATTTCTTTTATTGAAATTATTTGAAGTATTTTTCTTCTGGAGTTGATCAGTTTTGGTATTGATTAATTATACGATAGAGAAACCGCGTTTGTTATTAATCTTCTATTACCAATTACCATATTTAACGTAACGTTATTTTTCGTTTCGCGTCAGTTTACTCGAGTAATCGATCTAACAGTGAGACAGGTGATGGCCAGTTACGTAAGCCAAGAATGCACTTGTTGCATCGCTTGGATCGTGTGGGTAACTCGAATGAGTTAAATTGACGATCGAGCCAGAATCACGTGGGAACGAAAGAAATAGGTCTATGCAATCATCTGTTCGTTCATATTCAACCATAATTTCATTCAATTGTTAAAATATTGGTGGTGGTTCTGGCTTGAAACGACTCTGGTTTACTTTCGTTTTGGTCGTGTTGTACAACCAGTTCGACAGGGTTGCATGCAAGTACAAATAACGCTTATCTTCTCGTCGAGCAACAAAGCTTAAACGCAAGGTATGTAAGTAACTCCGCTTCGACCTTTTTTTACACGCCATTTTCTCAATATCGCGAGCAATACCGAAAGATTGCAATACGGATCTTCAAAGCTAGTCATTGTCTCGTGAAGATGGAAATAATAATTGTAAAACTGCGGGGTAGACTTTATTCTCTTCTATCTATCCGCCGTTATATTCGAATAATAAATCGGAGTATACGGGGAGTCGTCGATGTGATCGTTCGAACTTCGTGATATTTTTGATCGTTCTTATGATATTAGACGCGTAATCGATTCGAAAGTGTACTTAAAAAGATCGAGACCAAAATCCATAATTCTTGGCACTAAATCTTGACAACATACAAGGTGACTCGATAAGAATCAGTGAATGAATATTCTTTCGTTTCATTAGAAGTTTCATATGATTTTTGTATTTGATAAAACTCATTCTTTTATTAATTCATTTTTTCAATTGTTCTTAATAATATTACTTTACATAATAATTCTTATTGAATCACTTTGTACCTAATTACGATTACAGGAAATTAACTTAAGACTTGATATTTTGCAAGAGCACGCCTGTGAAAGCGATTGTCCTTTGTTACCATAAAAAAAAATCTATTTAACTTCGCAACCTTTGTTAAAATTTTAATTAAACGGTGCTTGTTCTTCAATTTTCATTCTTGGTTACTTCGCTTTCGCAAGAGTGAATCGTATTCGTTACGCACTTACGAGTTCTCTTTAATGAATCTATGTACACTTAAGGGACAACGTACCTTGGTCGACGCCCTCCTAATTTATAGGGCAAGCGTCGATCATCTGAAACAATAAATGCGAGTAAAGTTGAATGAATTCCCAGCTCCTTTCACGTTTCATCTGAAAAACTGTAATCGCATAGTGGAAAAGAAGAAACAGGACGTTTTCACTGAAAAGTTCGTTTATTTCGAACCTTCGTGCTCCAACAGAGACAAATGAACGTACTAAATCGTAAAGCCCGTGCAAGTTCGCTGCAGGTCTTTCCTCTATCTCCAAACACGATCGAATCGTAATAAGATTAAAAAAAAAAAAATATGTATTAAATGCTTGGCAAGCGCAGTGCATCATAAATAGTCAGCGAGATCTTCGCGTGATAAGAAACGGCGTGTTATTAACGTAAAACGCTGGAATATCGAGAGTTCTCTTTTACGGTGGCGTTAAAAAATACTGAGATAAACAGAAAGAAAAACAATTAAATAATTTCTCGTTTAAATTACAACGACACTAAAAACCGACTTCTCATACGCGTGATATAATACAGGGTATTTATACATATATATTTATACTTTATATATATATATATATTATAATATGTGGAAAAGTGTATAATATATATATTAAACTCTTTGTTCGAGTCGAAATCGAATCGAACGTCGTACAAAAGGAAACTCTAACACGATCATGCAATACAATTGCACAGAAACAGGAGAAAGTATGAGACCCTCTCTTCGCTCTTTCAGATTAACTGAAAAACGGATCGACAAAGAAATATTTCTTAGTACGTACAACGTACGTAACGAGTCATTAAATAAAGAATAGCTCACGTATTTCTAATCTACGACGAAAAATAAACAATCATCTGTTACTTTTGAGGAATCGCGAGTTCAGTACAGGAAAGTTTAAATACGCAAAGCTCTGCGAGCTCTCAGAAAAAGTGAGTTGAGTCTTTTGCGAGGAAAGTAATTAACGTTACAACTCTGTGAGGGTGTCGACCGACGCTCGGAATCGGGATTGGTTGCCGCAGTCGGTCGAACCCTTGCTGGTCCCTGCTCCGTCGAGTCTGGAGATTATCTCGTCCCTCAATGTGACGAGGACTCGCCTGTCCTGACGATTTTGTGCCGGTGCCATCTGCAACGCTTCTTGCACGTCGGATAAGGCGTCCTCCAATAATCCTAAATCGATCCGCGCCTTCGCCCTCGCGTAAAACGCCTCGTACGACACTGGGCGAACTTTCAAAGCTTCGTCAGCGAGCTCGATTGCTTCCGCACATTTCAGAAAGAAAGTGCATAAAGTATCGATGGAAAATGTTTAAAGGACTTACTAACTATCATTTCTTAAATTAGTATTTTACTTTGCATAAAAAAATGCAGTTTAATAATAAATCTTCTATATGATTGATGTAAAAAAACGGAGCACTCACATTCATTTTGCGCTTGCATCGACTGAGATTGAGCAAGAAATTCAGCCGAAGTTGCGCGAACGTCTGCAGCTGCAACATCACGTGGCTCTGCTCCTGTCCTTGGCAGTCTTCTTCCGGTGACGCGGGGAACTTCCGGAGGGCGTACGCGTACCGATGCGACGCTTCCTTCAGCCTGTTCTTCCGATACAGCACGTTCCCGTCTTCCAGGAGTTTGTTTAACAGAATTAAAAGGACGTCTGGTTTTCCGGAGGCCATGGCCCAAGTCGCCGGGCCCAGTTTTGCCCCGCGACGGAGGAAACACTGTACCACCGGTATGTTTCGACAGCCGATCGCCCGGTCCAAGGGCCGCATCCCGTGGAGGTCCACGTGCTCCACCGCTGATCCTTTTTCGAGCAACAATTGTACCAATTTCGGGTTGCCCTAAAATCGATTTTAAATAAATTAATTAAGTTCATTAGATTCGAATTTATTTCGAATATTAAGATTTTAAAGAATTGTACCTGGAAGGCAGCTAGATCAAGAGGAGTCCTTCCGGTATTATCATTAGCGTTGACATCAGCCCCGTGATCAATCAGATTTTGCACGGCAGCTAATCTGCCCCTAACACAGGCCCAACAGAGTGCAGTCAACCCTTCTTTATCCTTGCTCTCTAATACTGATCCTTTATCGAGAAACAGTTCGATCAGGTTTGTGTGACCTTCCGAAGCGGCTAACATTAGTGCGGTGCGTCCTGCCGAGTCTCGTTGATCCAGAAGGGAAGCAGCATCGTCCAGAACGGTGTCAGTGCTGCTCGAGAGAGTTCCTACAATAATATTTAAACCTCATCATAAAATAATCCTTCTATAAAATTTAATATACATTCAATGACTCGCGAAATTCGTCGAATATTATTTAAACCAGAATAATTTTTTTTAATATTAGACGAAATAATATAATTTTCTGTGGGACACTGAAAGATATTATTTATTATAAAAATGTCTTCAACATATTTATTGATCGGAATCTTGAATTAATAAATGTTTATTTAATTTTTTTATTGAGAACTCTAATAAAAATTGCTTAGTGCTGACCTTGTAGGAGTCTCTCAGCGGTTCCCCAGTGTCCTTCCCTCGCGGCCAACATCAGAGGAGTCAAACCCTTCGCGTTCACAGCCGTTGGCCTGGCTCCTCGAGCCAACAGCGCCGAGACAGTAGCTGTGGAACCGTTCGCAGCCGCGATGGTCAACGCGGTCTCGCCAATCAGCGTGTCCGGGCGGTCCACGATCACCTCTGCCATGTCTAATAAATATTCCACGATAGACTCGTGGCCTTGCGCGGCTGCTGCGACGACGGCTTGCTGCGCGGCTTCTTCTCTACCAATTTCCTGGGACCCTTCCAACTCGCTTTCGTTCGTTGGGACAACCCAGTCGCAGGCTAATAAATAACCGACTACCGACAGTCTTCCATGCCTGGCTGCGTGAACCAAAGGACATTGCCCAGCCATATCCGTGTGGCCTAACGAAGCTCCAGCAGCGGCCAATCTAAATATTTATTTATATATTTAAATAAAAAAGGAGATAATTGACAACACTGTACAACAAAAATTTCTTTTACAATATCCATAGCGCGATTCTTATAAAGATTCTCATTCCCAAAACTCTCCAGAAATTCTCCATCACGTACCATTTTTGAAAAATAGCGGTTTTTGTAAAAATGCATGATTTTGAGAAATTTTATAAGAATCACGTAGTGAATATTGCAAAAAATTAAAAACTACTTTTTGTTGAATTGTGTGACATTAAATTGCTCAGAGGAATATCCGTTTAATCAGCTTCATCTTACCTCCTGACAACGTCACAATGACCACGCGCAGCCGCCAAAGAGAGTGCCGTGTATCCTTGACTATTCGTCAATTCGACGTTAGCTCCAAACTCTAATAACAACGACACCATCTCGACGGAACCCTCGTGAGCGTACATGCAAAGCGCCGGAGCGTTGCCCAGGTACTCAGTCACGTGGTTCGGGGATGCTCCTGCCAGCAAAAGCAATCTCGAAACCTTTACGTTCGGGCTGTAAATATTCCGCAACGTGCACAGCGCGGAGGAAACGCATTCCGTTGACGACGCTAACCAGATCGCCTGTAAAACATTTATAACAGTCTAGTCTACTGATAAGTTGAATCACAGATTAGAAAATGACGAAGAGAACAATCTAATGTTAAACTAAAATATATTTAAGTTCCAAATTAAATAATTCATACGTTTTATGATTTATGTTATACGAAGAATCGCGTTATATAATAATAGTAGTCGCAATGCCAATGATGCATTATAGGAATTCGCGGTGAAATAACACACGTTATGTGGAAGTCTACTCTGTTTTTGGATGAAAGCAATTAATGAAATCGAGAATAAATTACCTGTAAATCACGCGAAGGCCAGCACGGAGCGACGCCTCTGTAAACGTGCGCCTTGAGTATATGATGGCCCAGTTCAAGGGCCTTGTCACCGTCCAACGGTGCCTGAAGCCGAGACAGCCTGTACGCGATCGCAGCGTGGCCGAGCCTCAGATCGCAGAGGAACTTCGTCGACTCACCCTCGTCTCTTCTCATCAACCATTCCCTGAACGACGGGTGGAAGAACATATATGTGTTGTCTAGGCGTTTCACGAGAAATCCAGAGAGCATCTAACAATCAGACAACGAATTTTATGTTGTATATACGTCGAATAAAATTTCAAATACATAAAATGCCTGATTACTTAATTTGTTTGAGAGACTTACGTGATCCAAACGATAGCAGGAATAAAAAATCGCGCAATCGATTACAAATATCTTTCAAGAGAACTTCGTCAGGTACTTACTTTGAATCTCTGTAGAAAATCCTCCCATGAAACGAAGTCGTCCGTGTTCAGAGAGTTGACAGAGTAGAAGATTTCTGGTAGAGTCAGAGGATATAGAGCGGCCAAGCAAACGCCTAATAGAGGTTGAACCTTGTCGAAGGACATCGACGTGGGGAACCTGAGATTGAAGTGCAGTTGGAAGATCTGCGCTAACGAAACTGGCAGCACCTGGAACCAATTTATCGTTAGAAGAATAGAATCGTATTTACCTAGAATGAAAATTACAGCTCGGAAGTGAGTCTCACCTTGTAACTCGCTGACTTGGCTACCAAATGGCCGCTCTCGATGAGGTCGAGCGTCAGCTTCGCGAATAGGAAGCTGCCTTTGGCTAGCGCGAGCAGGTGCGAGGCGAATCTCGTTTGATTCGCGCTACAAGACGATTCTGCTTTTCCGTTCACTGACGCCGTCACGTTCGTCTGGATCGCTGGACTGTGAGCCATTCTGTATCCGATGTAGTCGGATAGATCCTTCGTCACGTTGCCTCCGGTGCAATCGTTACTCGCTTTGTCCAACGAGATCCTTGTGTAGGGTAGTTGCTTAGCGCATTCCAACAGCTGTGTCCTCACCGTACACACGATCTTCAGCCAGCTCGGGAAATTAGGAGCGTGCCTCGTTAGGAAAGACGCTATTGTGTCGCCTCGATCCGGTCTGTGATATTC
>NW_017181113.1:1540931-1545444 GCF_001652005.2 Ceratina calcarata
ATACAAGAGATAAAAAATATTATTTCTTTGTTGACTCTTACCATATTGGCGTCAGGCAATCTATTCGTCTTCTTCAACGTCGACAAAGGTTCGATGATCCCTCTCGAAAGCGCGAGATCAGGATCGACAGTGCACTCCCTTTGCGACAAGGAACCTTGAATATGAGGTTCAGAGAGCAAATACTCTCTGTATGAAATTAATTGAGGCGCCTGGCACAGTTGAGCGGCTAAGGAGTGGATCAGATCCGGTACCAAACAAGTACTGTTGTTGTCCGCCTGGCAGAAATGATACGCCACAACATGCGACGCTAATTCGCGAACTTTTTCATTGGTGTAACGAATGCTCGCTTGTAACGTCGAGCCGATCTTCTCTTTTCCATCGATCTCTTCACTGATCTCCGAGCAAGCCGGCTGTTCTCGTCTCCTCCCGAAACAGCTATGCTCCACCAACTGCAGAACTAGCGCAGTTTTACCTGTTCCAGGTGATCCCGAGATCAAAACTCCAGGACTGGACCCGTTCACTACTGACTCCAATTCTTGTAATAACCACTGGCGTCCAGTGAATAAAGGATCTGCTTCTAGTAAAGGCACTTCGAAGAACAGGGGCTTCAGGGTCAACTGTGTTGCGTGGTGTTGCAAAAAGCGTACTGAAATGCGAAAAATTCCTCATTTCATTTATTTATTTATTAAAATAATTATTGATAAAAATATCTCTTTTGAACTAGCTTTGTATAGGAATTCTATGTTAAACGATTCAACTTCGAAGTTGAGTGTCTCGAATATTATAAAATATTATAATAAATTAGTTTCAGAAGAATAAATAATAAAATATATTGAAAATTAAAAAAAAAAATTAAGAAAATTAATTTTTATACGAACGTCCAATAGAAACTTACATTTCGTATCGATGGCTCCTTTGATGTTTCCCGCTCTGGCAGATCTCCTGGCGCAGGACTTCCTGTTTTTGAACTGACCCGAATCCTCGCTCTGACCAGGCTGCGAGGAGTTCACGGAATGTCTTCTGGGCGTAAGGGGGCTCGAGCTGCCATTCGATAAACCCGAGACAGATACAGACATGGACATAGACATGGACGTGGAGGCGGACACCGACGTGGAGATAGAAGCCAAGCTTCCGGCACTGTCGCAGTCTCTAGACTTGCTCTTGCCCTTCGCCTTTGTCTTAGGTTTGATAGGACACCTCAACGCAGCGGCGACTTCCGCTTCGCTGGAGGTTCCCGTTAACGTGGACACGGGGCTGGTGTTTGTCGACGCCAGGGTTTGCGTCTCGAAGCTCGTCAGGCTGCTGAACGAAGCTGCCGAGCTGTCGTGACCTGGAACGGAGACCCTGGACTGACACGCACCGGCATTCCGACTCGAAACACCAGGTAAATCCGTCGTGTCTATGTTACTGTTGGTTCTCGCATGGTTCGTGCCTAGAAGAAGGCCCAGTCTCATGTGGAGGTCCGATTGAGAGGACTTCCTCGTCTTGGAAGACAGAGGTTTCACGCAACCTCCTTCGTCATCTGAGAAAGAAAATATTCCACTGTCAAACAGTTGAACTGATTTTATTTAACAGAACGATGCAACAATAAAAAACCACACAGGAACATGTATCGCATTATTTCAACAATAATATAAATAAATAGAATTTTATTATTTTAATGACGATTCTGAAATTATTGTATGTATTTGAAGTGCGATACATGTACGTATTTCCAAGATGCAGGTTCTAAGAATTGTTTTAACTCCAACGATTCCAATCACCTTTCGATCAGAAACATATCGAAGGGGAAGGTTCGTGCCAACACACACACACATAATATACGTCGACAATCGACTCGGAGCATGCTTCAAACACTGTGTAATCTACCGAAAGTGCGACGGGAAGTCGGAAGGGAACGTTAAACCAAGAAATTACTGGAGGGTGTCGCCCGAGCAACCTGTACAACAATCGGTACTAAACACACAGGGGATGCACATTAAAGCGTTATCGCTCCCTGCCTGTGACTTTGCTCCTCGAGTCGATAAGCTGGTTCAGCCCATCGTTCGCTGTTCCTTGGCTGTTGCTCCACAACGATTTGATTTTCCCGAGCACTACACCTGGCCATCTCGACTTCCCTTCCCAAGAAGAGACCATCCAAGCTATACGATTAATTGATTTAATTTCCCGACCACCTGTCTCCTTACTTTCTTCATTCAAAATAGATGTTCCAATTCCCATAGTGGTCTTTTTAACACTAAAACTATCGATATTTTTTCTCCGGAGAGTTCGTCCTGATTTTTTATTGATATATATATGTATAAATTTAAAGGCAACGCATTTTGATATACATTTAATAATTTATCTTTTATGCAACATTGAAAGCAGTCGTTTGACCGATGCATGACAGATGTAATGAACAATCCTTATGGGAACTGAAGGACAGCTTTGGTATTGAATATTACCTGATAATGCGGACGGATTATCGTGTACAGTCGGTTCCGGAGACGACGCTCCGCGTCTCGGCGACCTCTGAGGAACGAACGAGCTCCTGAGCACTTTTGGGTTCAGGAAGAACCTCTTCCTTTGATTCGGCGGAGTCGGGCAGCCTGTAACGTCGGTTTTATATTAAGACGCTCGACGCGTGCTCTTAATAAATTCGATAGAGTAATCTACGTACTCTGCGTCATCATCTGAGGCCTCTGCCGGCCCTCGGGCAGTGCCGGTGGCTTGTTTCTCAGACCTTTGGCCATCGCCGCGAAAGAGACACTCTCCGCATCCCGATTCTGAACAAACGTAAAAACTTGCTAAACGAAATCCTCGAAGCGTGGCTGCGTAAACGATCATGAATTCTAATTCTAATCGCGATCCTTTCTAATTGTACGTAATTTTCCGATCGGTTTAAAAGCTTTCAATAATACGTGTCGGAAAGTACTTTCTAAACATTCTAATCGCCGTTCCAATCCCCCTCGACAATTTACGCGGACGCAATCGTCCAACGGGAACAACGAACAATAGTTGTCGCGGACGTTCTTAAGATTCCGAGAGGAGCATTTAAACACGACTCGAACAGAGCCGACGATGATGCTTACGTGAATGACTCGCGAGGGAAGATTGGCTCTCGTAGTGACTTTGCTACGCGGTCTGGGACTGCCGCAGAGAGAGTTCACCGTCGATGACTCATCGATCCAGCAGTCCGTGGGTGCGAGGATGGACGCCGGGCCCGAGCACCCGGAGAACCCCTCCCTGAAGGGCGCCTCGAGCCCGTCCTCGTCGTTCAAGTCGGCTCGCAAACAGAGCGGACAAGCCTCGCTGCGAAACAGGCAAGAGTAGCAACGCTCGTGCCCGCACGAGTCGATCAGTCGACGCTTCTTCCCTTTGTCGAACGGCATCTCGCAGGATGGACAACTGGACCCGCCCAGCATCCCCGTCGACTCCACCAGCGCTCGGATCTGGGCTAGATCTACAGAAAATTTGCACAATTTAGCAAATTAAGGTGATTTATAGTGGCTTCACAAATGTTTAATCAACGACACTTTATCTGCCTAAAGGAAGTCTGGAAAAGAGATGAATTATTCATCAAGCAATTTTGAGCAGTGATAAAAAAAAAAGAACTCGGAAACGGGTCGAATCGATTCAGACGTTCCATTTAAACGAATCCGCGGTTTGACAGCCGTGTCAACGGGGTGACCATCTGTCACGAGCAATCTGTACCACGGTCTCGGTATCTCGGTTAGTAGAGACACATCGCACCGCGGTTCGGTCCATCGATAATGGATAAACGAGCCGTAGCCGGGAAGGCGCCACATACTTAAAGGATTCTAGAAAGTGAGGTCAAGAGGAGACTCCGTGGACCGCGTGTACACGCGGAACCTGCCGCCGCTTCTATTTCTGATGCTCGATCAATTCCGTGTAACGTTGCTGGCGCGCACGGTTCGTCATGTCATTGGGAAATTTATTATTCCGATAGATTCTAATGCCAAACGAAACGAAAACCGTATTTCACTCTTAAAGCAGTTGTTGCCCTATTATGTTAATCAAGGCTTGTGTATTAAAAATCTATTTATTAAACAATATCAACTGATTATTATATTATTCTATAAAATGACGAATACTTTGGAAAAATTTATATACTGGGGAGTATCGATTACCTTAAGACTGTTATGCTTACTTAGAAAGCCTTTTGTCTTCTGATAGATTATATTGGCTATTAAATGCTGTTGAACGTAGAAAAGAGGACGGAACCCGGCGCAGCGAATAGGGCGAGCTATGCAAATTGCAGATTAATACGATGCGCCAGTTAAGGCAGTTAAGACGCGAGCACCACCGCTGCGATCGCTTTAGGTAATTGAACGGTTTGCACTGAGGATGTGACGAGTAAAGAAGTTAATTTATTAGGTTGTCCGGAAAGTTCGTTCCGATTTTTAATAAGCGGATTACGACATATCTAAGTATATCAGAATGATTGAGTGTATTCTCAAATGTGATATTTCAAGCATCTTTAGAAGAAGTGATTATTCAATGAGATTATGCA
>NW_017181113.1:1546038-1551100 GCF_001652005.2 Ceratina calcarata
AAAATCTTAATTGTGTTTTAGATTTTAAATAATTTTATTCTAAATGTATGATTATTCTGAATAAAATGAAGACCAGAATTTTCTGGACAACCCAATCCATTTACAGTACATTAAACCAGAGATAGAGAAGTTGTTTTTATAACAGCGAACGGTATATTTTCTTAATGTTTTTTGTCATTACTAGTCAAATACGAGACATCGAACAAAAGCAGCAAGTTGTGCGCAGAAAATATCCAACAGCTATTAAAATTTTTCCCTGGAAGAACAAGTCCGTAAGCAACGTTTCACTAGTCATCACAGGCCCATTCACGTACACCGTAATACAGGAACTCTGATGAAAATCTCGCAGCTGACCGACTAGAAATACTAGTTAAAGCTTGATTTTAAGTAATCTATTAGGGAAGTTGATTATGAGAAACATTCGTTCCATAAAAAACCGAATCAACGCTAAACGGCGTGAGATTGGGTTCTAAACGTTTTTTATTGATCGACCCGAGATTTGCGTAACGAAATGAAATCGCTTAATTCGGGTCGGCCCTTCGTCGCGCCTCGGCAGGTGCAACCCGGGGTTGAGTTAACCGTAAGCTGGGTCAACGCACCCAGCAGAGACGCGGTGAACTCGTACGATGTCGTTTTCTCCGGAGGCGCATCACTGCCTCGTGCGCCGTTTCCGCCGCGCTTATATCCAGTTTCCATCTTCCGCCGCGCAACATCGACAGTTCTTGCGAGATTTATGGACCGAGCAGAGAAGAAGAGCTCGGGGAGAAGTCGAAGGTCGAGGAAACTACAATTTTTCTACCAGCAAGTTCTCTCCTACGTCTTATTAATAGCGACCTAACGTCTCGTTAATTACGTCCTAACTCCGCGAAGAAAATCAGGTTCCTCGTTGAAATAAATCCAAGATGTTTATGATCACTTCGATTATGCATTACATCAATTTGTAACCATCTTTTAATTTTGCCATTTATTTAAATAAACGTGAGCTTCACGAATTCGTGTACGCCGTTAAGAATACCCTCCTCCTTTTTTCTGGTTCGTTTGCTATCGCGGATTAAGCGAGAACAACGGTTTTTGTTACCGCTGCGCACGAAGAAACTCGACCGATCGGGTTGCTATATTAAGCCGTTTTTTCTCATCGGAGACGATAGTCACGACCCAGACACGTTTCACTCGCTGGCATTTCGCATTGTAATTTAATGGTCTTCCTCGGCTCGGCGTCTTTTTTAACCGCGCACCTCGATCTAACAAGGTGAGAAAACGGGAATCGAAGGAAGAGTAAAGAGAGAGAACCGTGCGCCGCGAACCGTGTAAATCCGGCATCTATTATTCCCACGTTTCCTAGACCGTGACGATGATTCTTAAACATCAAAAGGCTCGATCGAGTGGGAGTTACTCGCTCCGAGCGTCGCCTTTTTTCCCGCGTCTCCATCGGGCCATGGGATCATAGGGCACTCGTCCTCCGAATTCAACTTTCACCGTTTCATCAATGTAAAATGCTTTTCCTACTAGAGGACCATACTTTCTTATCAGAACACTCGTAATTCCAATTCCTTTTCCTTATATTTGATGCATGAAACTATGTACATAAAATACTAAAAGCGAGTGCATATTAAAATGCATTCTTTAAACTGGCTACCATAAACGTTACATTTTATATAAATCTACAATCTGATTATGAAGTATCAGCATTTCTCGGGATCCTTTTAATTTGTCTACGTTCCCGTTCCGGCATCCATTGACGCGTGTTGATATCGACGAATGTAGTTCCGCATTCTTCACCCCTTAGCGAACTGCCGGCTGGTCACCGCACTTAAACGGTTTGACGGGTCGTCAGCACCGGGAAACGGAGTCAAAGAAACTTCATGGTGTCGCGGGCGCTCTAAGCACCACAGGAACTTCTTTATGCAAACCGGGAACGGTTCGTCAGACCGTGAACCCTCTAAAAGTCTCACCATTGTATCCGTTTCCCACAGTCCACCGAATTGGAAGGTAAAAATAATCATAGGGTTCACGTACCTCTCTAAGGTTGCGTGAGCCCTTAAATAAAGACAATGTCAAAGCATTAAAATTTCTATTTATTAGATATCACATTAATGAAACGCAGTGCAAAATTTTAGAAATTTTTGCGAGGCTACTAAAACAATTATTACATATTGAAATTTTATGATGATTAAAAACATTTTGTTTTATTTTATAAAAAAAATATAAATCAACAATGACAGAATTTCTGGTACGATATTCATAATAGTTTTTAATATATTCGCCTACGATTGGAATATATTTGCAAGTATTACTTCTGTTTACCAAAGCACTTGTGAAAGGTTCGAAACTATCTGTCATAGGCTCGACTATACTTATCTATTTTCCAAAGTATTTATAGAGAGTTCGAATCCATTTGCGAGGTGTTTGATCCCATCGCTAATTAGAATATTAGAAATCATACGTTGAAAATTCCCTGTAGCTTAAGAACAATTTTATAAGTCTTTCTTAAAAATTATCACATTTCTTAAAATTTGACAGACTCACACAACCGTGAATAAACATTCCAACGCAATCAAGAAGATATTAATTTACTTACGATTTATCTTAAACAGAATTGCTAGATAACTCTAATTACAGATTCTAATCAGTTTGATTAAGCTAAGAAAGTTAATTGAACAATTCACTAGCCAGTAGGAATACGAGATAAATGATTTTACACCGTATAAAACTGAATCAATGGTGTGAGTCAGTGCGCAACGCATAAATTAAAAGGGTACCCCTAATATTTCTTCCACCCTCGATTGATTCTCCCTCTCGTAAAGGTTCGTTAAAGCCCTGGCCGCGAACCAGACTCTTTTCCGTCCCGTTCTCTGTGCCGTCGCGTCGGTACAGCGAGACAGCGATAAAATACGACGGAGCGAGAACGGTCGCGATTAAAGCCGAGGGAACGGCGAACGACGTCCACACCGCGGGCCACCTGTCCAGGTAGGCAGTAGGTATACCCGTTTCCGTTCTCCACTCCGCTCTCGAACCTCGTAAATTGGTTGCGTCCTCGTAAATCGGTACTCCGATTGGCTGACCCGAATCCAGCCAGGGTATTTTTCATTTACGACGCTTTCATTCTCGTTCCATGCCAAAGGGTCTCGATGAATATACGACGAAAATGTACGTGCGATCAAATTTAAACATATTTTAAATAAGTTTCTTATAAACCGACAAAGTCGTACAAATATTTTATACTCTTCAAATCTTCATCTACAAATTTCACGTGTTTCCATCATTCTGTGCACGTTCGTCTCTACATTATAATCAATATATTTCATATTTCAGATCCACGACTTTCTAATGTTAATGGATCGTTACATTACGATAATTGCTTCGGATGGTATATGTACTTCGTTTTACTGAAGATAAGTAAATTAACGCTGCTATCTGGCGTGGAACTGTTGCTCGGAGAAAAAGTAAAGTGTCCGGCGAATGGAGAGCCGTTCGGTGGCCGTTTCGGTTTCGACGAGTCACGCGTAATAATCGTTATTCGGCGTGTAGCCCGAAGAGTGAGAGAAAGTCACCGTACCGTGTCTCTCGCCTACGGCTGTCATTACTTAAATCGACGCCTCCTTCTGCACCAAGCGGGGGCCAGGGTACATGCATACACGGTGTACGTCGTTAAACGGGAGCAAAATAGATCAGACTAGACTAGACGTTGGCCGAGATTCCAATTGAATAAACTAAAACGAGTTAAAATATCGTTTATCTCGGAGCGTCGAGTGAAAAATCGGCTAATTGGAAAATCGGGAAAGTGGCTAAAGACTAGCTGAGACGAGAAGACAAATCGACGGTGTAATTCATCTGGAAATTAATCATAAACATTTTTACGATCCTCTCTGACGGCTCCTTATAAGGACATTGCTAATTTTGCAGTTGGTTCGTCCATTTTATTCTATTAATCGTTCTCTCATTTCCTCCTCGCGTTTTGACCTAACGAGAAGCCGGATGAAAGATGACCGAGGAAGAAAAATCAGTTGGTTCTCTTATTAACGAAGATCGAATCTCTGTTCGCGATCAATGCGCCGATTCACCCGAGGGTTAAAACGCGAGGCATTTGCGGCTCTCCGTGGAAAGTTCACTCGCGACGTAGGAGCGTGTTCACGAAGCCTCGATAATTTCCCTGTTAAAGCGTATGCATCGCGTTCCCAGCGGCTCGAACGCGATTAATAACCCTAACTGTAAGTGTCGTTGCTCCGTGTGTCGAAACCGCGACGCTATTAGGTATGTTAATGTGTGCCGCGAGCATTGTGTGGAAAACCGTGCGGTTGTACTCCGTCCGTTCGTCCGTCCGGCCGTACTTCTCTCCTAGCTTTAATTGCTCGATCGCGTGATCATTGGCGGACGATTCAATTTCAATTCGAAGATGGTAGTACGATACGCGTATTAGTTTCAGACGTCTAATTTATAACAGGAGACGTAATTGAAAATTAATTTGTTTAACTGAAGATCGAATCGCTTCCTGAGGTCAAAGGTTGATAACGAAATTTCTGCTATTCGCATTTATTGCGAGATACAAAAGCGTATCGGAATCAGATCCCTGTGCATCCTGCTCCTGCCCAGATGCCTGTCTCCGGTTTCTAATCCGTGAGAGAGCGCACGGAGCAGAGCTTACCTGTCCGTTTCCACGAGATAACGCCTCGGCTCCGCTCCGCTCCGGTCCGCTTGATAACGGTCGACAGATAAGCGAGACTCTACCTCGGACAGATTAAATCGTAGACCAGCCACGGGGAAAAACTTCCACCGCCACGGGTTATCTGCCGTTTATCGTGGCGGTCCGTTTCCCGGATTAGAATCTAAAAAACAGGCCGCGTACACCCCCGTTCACAAGTCTCGACGTACTACCGTACGACGTTCTAAGAATGTGCATCAATTGGAATTTGTGGTAGTTGAATGGATCAACAAAAACAGGTCATTCATATCGAATGCTTCAGAACTCATCATTTACTGCAGGAAATTATTTTCCTTTTATGAAGTTGAAACATTTTATAAGATTTATAAAACTATAAAATGATTATTATTATTCAATGAAATT
>NW_017181113.1:1552929-1555272 GCF_001652005.2 Ceratina calcarata
ATACAGATGGACCGTTCATTTTGAAAGTCGTGCAAATCCATTTTCCCATATATGTTAATTATGTCAAATCGGCTGTGCCTGGGCCGTGAACACTCTCATTTCCTCTCTGTTATTATGTTGTCCAATATTGAACCAATAGAATTTTAGTTCAAGGATCAGTCCTTTCGTTGTGAATGACCCCAAACTCCAAACGGATTGGATTTGGGATGACTTCGCCGTTTGGATTCGTGATCAAACACTGAAGATGGTAAGTAAAGATTGTAAAAGTCTATAAGATACAAAGCAACGAACTCTCAAACTGTTTGAAACAATTTACGGTAAAGCATATTAATTACTGAAATATTTTTGTGTGGAATTCATTAGTTTCTTTCGATAAACTGAGGTGCTTTTGACATTTGAGGTTATGCTTCAAACGTAATTGTCGTAGTCCGAACGAAAACGAAATGATTATTGCAATAGGGACAAAATCAGTCAGGCACCGGTGGTACAGGAGGTGATAAGAAAGATGACAAGGATAAGAAGAAGAAATATGAACCGCCTATTCCTACCAGAGTCGGCAAGAAAAAACGGCGCACAAAGGGGCCGGACGCTGCTTTGAAGTTGCCCCAAGTTACACCACATACACGGTGCAGATTGAAGCTTTTAAAGCTGGAGAGAATAAAGGACTATCTGTTGATGGAGGAAGAATTTATTAGAAATCAAGAAAGATTGAAGCCACAGGAAGAAAAGAATGAAGAGGAAAGGTCAAAGGTGGACGATCTGCGTGGAACTCCTATGTCCGTTGGAACGTTGGAAGAAATAATTGATGATAATCATGCAATAGTTTCTACGTCTGTGGGTTCTGAGCATTATGTATCAATTTTATCATTTGTGGACAAGGATCAATTGGAACCTGGTTGTTCAGTGTTGTTGAATCATAAAGTTCACGCTGTCGTTGGAGTTTTAGGGGATGATACAGATCCTATGGTTACAGTAATGAAACTAGAAAAAGCTCCACAAGAAACTTATGCTGATATAGGTGGTATGTAACATATCACAGTTTTATATTATATTAGTATCCCTGTTCACAGCTTTGCCTGCATATTTGTCCCATTGCTGCTGAAGTCAGTATATGAAAGAGTAAAAGTAATAGTTTCGCTATAGGTGTTTATAAATATTTATCAGTCGCAATATCTTTATCACGTTATGGGAATTCGCGGTGTAAGAACTCGGGACTACAGGAGTCTACTGTATCTGTGTCTCACTATTATACAAAGAGAATTTCGATAGATGCAAATACTTCAATCTTTTTTGAGATATTTGCTAACATACGAACAAATGCTTTCTCTTCATATGATAGTACGATTACGTATTCGCAAACATGTTTCATTGTTTAGGGCTCGATACGCAAATTCAAGAGATTAAGGAATCCGTGGAATTGCCTTTGACGCACCCAGAATATTATGAAGAAATGGGTATTAAACCCCCGAAAGGAGTCATACTTTACGGCCCACCGGGAACTGGGAAAACGTTGTTAGCGAAAGCTGTTGCTAATCAGACATCGGCAACTTTCCTGAGAGTCGTCGGATCCGAGCTTATACAAAAATATTTAGGAGACGGTCCGAAACTCGTCAGAGAATTATTTAGAGTCGCGGAAGAGCATGCCCCGTCTATCGTATTCATAGACGAAATAGATGCCGTAGGAACGAAGCGATACGACAGTAATAGCGGAGGAGAACGTGAAATTCAAAGAACTATGTTAGAACTCCTGAATCAACTTGATGGTGCGAGGAATATTTAAAATCAGACTTAATCGTAGGTTCGTAATCGTAGGTACAATAACTGAGCGTTTGTCAATAATTTAGGTTTCGATAGCAGGGGAGACGTTAAAGTCGTGATGGCCACCAATAGAATTGAGACGTTAGATCCAGCGTTAATTAGGCCAGGTCGCATCGACAGGAAAATCGAATTTCCACTGCCAGACGAGAAGACGAAGAAGAGAATTTTCAGCATTCATACCAGCAGAATGACTTTAGCACCTGACGTAAACCTAGCCGAGCTAATTATGGCCAAAGACGATCTTTCAGGTGCAGATATAAAGGTATCTAAGACATTCCGTTCTGATTTTTCGTAGCGATAAGAGGACGATCGATTGGATGCAGCGAAATACTTTGTTTTACAGGCTATTTGCACCGAAGCTGGTTTAATGGCGTTACGCGAACGCCGTATGAAAGTTACTAGCGACGATTTCAAGAAATCGAAAGAGAGTGTTTTATATCGAAAGAAAGAAGGTTCCCCCGAAGGATTGTACCTATAATAATATTCTTTATTTACATAATGCATTGAAACGTAAAAATATTGTAC